>NW_028270167.1:64849440-65096940 GCF_037043375.1 Chiloscyllium plagiosum
AAGGACAGAGTGAGAGAGACAGGGAGAGAGAGAGAGAGTGAGAAGGACATATATGGAGGGAGAAGGACAGTGTGTGTACTTGGCGATGGTTTTAGAGTGGGATCTTGCTGTGCATTACAGCACTCAGTGTCAAAAGGCGAGTTAGTCTCTGCACTATGTCCTCCAGCCCAGGGGCTGTAAGTCTGCATGGGAAGGGGGAGAGTGGGAGACACGGAGGGAATGGGACAGCCAGAGACAGGGGGAGGGTTTGATGGGGTTTTGGGGTTGGTGGAGAAAGGAGGGACTGTGGTCATAGAGAGATGAAGGGAGGGATAGCATGTGATGCAAAGTCTGAGACAGGGTGGAGAAGAGGTCTCCACACGAAGGATAGTCAATGAGGCCATTCAGGGGCCAATCCTGAGGATCCAGAAGAGGACCAGGATCATTTAATGGGGCAGGGGGATGATGGGCAGAAAGGACTCCATCTGTGATGCAAACCTTCTGTAATTCTCGGGCTGGGATCTTGCTGTACATTAAAATAAGTCACAGACCAGTCAGTCAACCCAGACTCATTTACCGGTGTGAGAAAGTGAGGACTGCAGATGTTGGAGAGTCAGAGTTACAAAGTGAGGAGCTGGAGAAGCCCAGCAGGTCAGCCAGGAGAGTCAATGGTTCAGGCCTGACCTGCTGGGCTTTTCCAGCTCCACACTTTTCCACTCAACTCCCTCTGCCCCAGGGAGTGGGGCTCACAGCAATGTTGAGGGGGGGCAGCAAAATATTTGAGGGGGGCACAGTTGGTGAGGTAGGTATTTGGGAGGGAAGGTATTTGGGGAAGGGAATAAATTTGGGAGGAGAGTGAAAATGATGGGCAATTGTTTTTAGGGGGTTCAAAATTAGGTGAGCACTTTCAGGTCTGAAATAAAGAAAAAGAGAAAGGGAGGGTGAGAAAAAGAGAGAGAGGTAGAGAGAGTGGGGATGGAGAAGGGAATGAGAGAAAGATGGGGCAGAGACAGACAGTGAGAGGGAGGGTGTGAGAGAAAGGCAGATTGAGAGAAAGAGACAGACAGGGAGAGAGAAGTACAAAGAGAGAAGGGGAAGTCAGACTGAGAGAAACAGGCGTTGAAGCATGGACAGACTGAAGGGGGGACACTCAGTATTCCAGTTGGTTCCAGCTCCCTCTCTCTCAATGGTTTTTCACACTCCCTCTCTCCCATGCTCCTGGGGTTTCCTTCAGCTTGTCTCTCTCCCTCTCTCTCTCCCTCTCTCTGGATGGTGAGCTGGTCTCTGTCCCTTACCATGTTGGTCACCTCAGAAAGCCTCCAGAAAATTCAAGAGATCAGTCTGCAGGTGATCCCTGCTTTTGTTCATTTCTGGATGGTTAACCAGAACTTTCTATACTTCTGGCCAGTCAGGAGATTCAGTTAATAGTTTGAAGTGTTGCTGATCATTTGGATGTTAGTTTCTTTGTGTAGCAGGACCCGGTGCCTTCCTATCTGGGCCCTCCTTTGTTTGGTGGAGACGTTGTTAGGGATATGCCTGCCCAGGGGACCTGCTGCCTTTGACATTATGCTGATGGGATAACCATCTGGCTGCTGTCTGGCTTTTGTGATTTGGGAGTATAACTTGTCCAATATACACAGCATCTCTTGGCTGTCTATCTGTGTTTTAGCAAGGAGGCCGCAACATTTCACCCATTCCCCCTCCCCCACCCAGTCTTTAGAATGGAAAGTAGCTTATACAATGAATTACAAACCTAATTTTAAAAGCTGGTTATGTTTGTTGTCAGAGTAGCCTGCTGTTTGAGCGAAAGCCATTTTGTACATTGGTCAAACCGATTGTCATAGGGCTGATAAGTGATATCATAGAATTCCTACAGAGCAGAAACAGGCCCTTCAGCCCATCGAGTCCACAATGACCCTCTGAAGAGAATCCAACTCAGATCCATCCCCTGATGATATCCCTGAATTCCTGCATTTCCCATGGCTATTCCAGCTAACCTGAATATCCCTCGACACTATGGGCAATCTGTCAAAAATGTGCAGATGCAGGGACAATGTACAAACACCACACAGACAGTCGCTCAGGAGTGGAATCAAACCCAGGTCTCTGGCGCTGTGAGGTAACAGTGCTAACCACTGAGCGACTGTGGCACTCCTAACTGTTTCGACAAAACATATTCCGTTCTGAGAATCCATACAGAATTGGGATGCATAGCCAACATCCAATGAGCAGAATAAATGCAAGGGAATGAGACCTGCTGGCTCAAGCTCCAGGAATTCCTTCCCTAAGGACCTTGTGGGTCCACAACCTGCAACAGTTCAAGGAGGCAGCTCACCACCAAAACCAGCTCCCGAGCAGCTACGGACAGGCAATCAATACTGGGCCCAGCCAGGAACACTCAAACGTTGCAAATGAATGAAACTAAGGTGATCGCCCGGGGAGTTCCATCTACCTTCCAGCCCCTGGGGGTGTGTCCAGGTATTATTCACCATGATCGTACCCATCTGTTACAGCCTGCAATCCTAACCACTGGTATCCCGAGATATATCATGGTGAGTGCGGTTAGGACCACAGCTTGATGTGAGAGGAGCCGAATTCGTTAATGACAGGGGGTGGGAATGCTGTGGTATGGCCTGTTCCTTCACATTTACGTAAGTGTGGTCCCTGTCAATGTCCCCTCTACCTCCACAGCATGTGGGATTGAATCATGATACCCCATCCAAATACCTTTTTTAATATAATTCCGATACTTTCGACTTCAAAGATCCCCATCCTAACTTTGTCACTTGGGATAATTGGAATCCCTCGCACCAAGCCCAGTGTCCCACCGAAAGTGTCCTTACAGCTGTTACTAACCCAGCCTTTGGTGAGCTGCTGTCCTTCACAGTGAGACATGTTAGTGTGGGTGTTCTCCTGGAACAAATATTTCCGCTGTTTGTCACTAATCCGGGATGGGACTTTTCTCGAGCAGTGAGGACCGCTGCCTTCATTTCATCATGGATGCCCTTCCCTCACTGTTGTCCCTGAGGGAGGGCTGAATGGCCTGGTGGACAAAGTCACATGGTGATTAATTTAATTTGTTTGTCAGCATCCAGTCCGTGTATGACAGACTGTCGGTCTATCTCATTAAAAATATATCTGGGTTTGAGACAGGATCAAACAGAGTGCCCACCAGCTGGATGCCTGGACTGGCTGTTGTGTACGGAGTGAGACCATCAGCTGTCTGACACTGGGTAACCACAGGGTTCATGGAATCTGGGTCCGTCTGTGGGTCAGCGCTGGGGGCAAAAGGAGCAGTTACCTGGGAGAAAGGCAGTGGGAGTTTCCATCTGTGGGCAGGTGTGGATGTGTCAGTGTGGAGCCTGTCATTACATCCCTGGGGAGGTAGAATCCCAAAGGCACACATTATCCCACTCTGGAAGGAGCCCTGGTTCCCTAGGGATTGTATGTGCTCCTGGTACCTCCTATAGGGGCCTGATGTGTGTTGCTCAGTATTGCAGGTGTACAGGACCCATGCAGCTGCTTGGTGCTCATACACTGTCCTTCCAGATTGTCCATGTAACCTGAGGCTGCTCCCCATCCGCAGAGGCCCTCCTTTCACTGGATTGGGCTCTTCCCAATTGTAACTGGAGTAGTCCCATGTGGGTGAGATTTTCCTGCAACCTTCTGTCCTGCTCATTGTGTCGGAGACCTAACTCGGTCACAATCTGTCGCTTTCCCTGGGGTGACCGGATCCCAGCTGCCTTATCCCAGCCGGGGATCCTCCAGGCTATCGGCAGTGGAGTGAGCTTTCCAGCTTCCTTCCCCAGTTCTCTATGGGCTTCTCACCACAGCTCCTGTGCCAGTAATCCTTCGCTGCAAGGCCAGGTTGGCGTCCTGCCCAATTCTGTAGGACTGTTTCACGTTTGTACCGGCTTGTGTTCGTGTTGCTTTAGCTGCTTCTGTATTGTGGGACACCTGGGTATACTCATAGAGTCATAGAGTTCTACAGCACGGAGACAGGCTCTTTGGCCCAAACTGGCCCATCCACACGAACCCCGTTTCCCTGCACTTGACCCATATCCTTCCAATACGTTCCTCTCCATGTATTTGTCCAAGTGCCTTTTAAATGTTATTAAATGTATCCTCCTTGACCAGTTGCGCAGGTAGTTCATTCCGTATGTATATACACTCTGGATAAAAACATTGTCCGCCAGGTTCCCTTTTCATCTTTCCCCTTTCACCTTAAACTGATGCCTTTTCATCCTCGATTCCCCAAGCCTTGGATAAAGACTGAGTGCATTCACCCTATCCATGCCTCCCATGATCTTATACACCTCTATAAGGACACCCCTCAGTCTCCTACACACGAAAGACAATGCCCTAGCTTGTCCAACCTCTCTCTATAACCGTCTCGTTGAGTTCTGGCAATATCCTTGTAAATTCCTTCTGCACTCTTTTCAGTTTAATAACATCCTTTGTATAGCAAGGTGGGCAAACTGAACACAATATTCCAAGTGCGGCCTCACCAACATCCTGCACAACTACAACATAACTTCCCAACTTCGATATTCCATGCCCTGACTGATGAAGGGCTCATTGTGCCAAAAGCCTTCTTCACTGCCCAGTCTACCTGTGACTCCCCTCTCAGAGAACCGTGCACCTGGAATCCAAGGTCCCTCTGTTCCACTGCACTCCTTCAGGCCCTACCTACCACCACAAAACCCCTGTCTGATGTGACTTTCCAAAATGCTCAATCTCGCCCTTGTCTGTATTAAACTCCATTTGCCATTTCTCAGCCCAATTCCCCAGCTGATCAAGGCCCTGTTGCAATTGCTGAGAACCTTCCTCACTTATTTTAGTGTAATCTGCAAACTTTCTAATCATGCCTTAAACATCCTCGTCCAAATCATTGATATCGATAACAAACAGCAATGGGCCTAGCACTGACCAGCTCAGTGGCTCAGTGGTTAGCACTGCTACCCCACAGCACTGTGGATCTGGGTTCAATTCCAACCTCACAGAATGGTCTGCGTGAGTTAAATCCTGTTAGGGTTAGATTTCCGACAGTATGGAAAGAGGCCATTTGGCCCAACAAGTCCACACTGACCTGCTGAAGAGTAACCCACCCAGAGCCATTCTCCCTACCTAATACCTTGGAAGAAGGCACCTAGCACTATGGACAATTTAGCCTGGCCAATTCATCTGACCTGCGCATTTTTGGAATGTTGGAGGAAACTGGAGCACCCGGAGAAAACCCACGCAGACAGAGGGAGAATGTGTAAACTCCACACAGACAGTCACCCAAGGCCGGGGTCGAACCCGGGTCCCTGGCACTGTGATGCAGCAGTACCAACCACTGAGCAACCATGCCACCCCAACTGAGTTTCTATGTTCTCCCCATGTCTGTGTGGGTTCCCTCTTGGTGCTCCGGTTTCCTCCCACAATCCAAAGATGTGCAGGTCAGGTAAATTGGCCATGCTTAATTGCCAATGGTGTTCATGGATGTGTAAGTAAGTTGCATTAGTCAGGGGTAAATGTAGAGTAACAGGGTAGGGGAATGGGTTTGGGTGGAATAATCTTCAGAGGGCCAGAGAACCTGTTGGGCCAAAGGGCCTGTTTCCACAGAGGAGAGATTCTATGATTCTATGACCGCTGATGCACACCACTAGTCCCAGGCCTCCAGTCTGACTGTTACCCTCTGCTTCCGACCATCAAGCCAATTGTGTATCCAGTTTACCAATGCCCCCTGGATTCCATGCGATCAAACCTTTCGTGGGGGAGTGGTGAGTGCAGAGTTGAGTCAGTATCACGAAGGAAGGGGGAGATTGCAGTGCTGGGCAGTGATCAGTCAGGAAGGGGGTGATTAGTTTATTATGTCCACATCAGTCACAGAGTGTTTGATTCAGTGATGTATCGGGATCAGTCAGTGAGGGGGTGAATTTAGTGTGGGGTAGGGTTCAGTCAGGGAGGGGGTAATTACAGTGTTGTGTAGGGATCAGTCAGGGAGGGGGTGAGTGCAGTGTAGGGTAGGGATCAGTCAGGGAGGGGGTGAGTGCAGTGTTGGGTAGGGATCAGTCAGGGAGGGGGTGAATTTAGTGTGGGGTAGGGTTCAGTCAGGGAGAGGGTAATTACAGTGTTGTGTAGGGATCAGTCAGGGAGGGGGTGAGTGCAGTGTAGGGTAGGGATCAGTCAGGGAGGGGGTGAGTGCAGTGTTGTCTAGGGATCAGTCAAAAAGAGGGAGATTGCAGTGTTGTCTAGGGATTAGTCAGGGAGGGGGTGAGTGCAGTGTTGGGTAGGGATCAGTCAGGGAGGGGGAGAGTGCAGTGTTGGGTAGGGATCGGTCAGGGAGGGGGAGAGTGCAGTGTTGGGTAGGGATCAGTCAGGGAGGGGGAGAGTGCAGTGTTGGATAGGGATCAGTCAGGGAGGGGGTGATTATAGTGTTGGGTAGGGATCAGTCAGGGAGGGGGAGAGTGCAGTGTTGGGTAGGGATCAGTCAGGGAGGGGGAGAGTGCAGTGTTGGATAGGGATCAGTCAGGGAGGGGGTGAGTGCAGTGTTGGGTAGGGATCAGTCAGGGAGGGGGTGAGTGCAGTGTTGGGTAGGGATCAGTCAGGGAGGGGGTGAGTGCAGTGTTGGGTAGGGATCAGTCAGGGAGGGGGTGAGTGCAGTGTTGGGAAGGGATCAGTCAGGGAGGGGGTGAGTGCAGTGTTGGGTAGGGATCAGTCAGGGAGGGGGTGAGTGCAGTGTTGGGTAGGGATCAGTCAGGGAGGGGGGTGAGTGCAGTGTAGGGTAGGGATCAGTCAGGGAGGGGGTGAGTGCAGTGTTGGGAAGGGATCAGTCAGGGAGGGGGTGAGTGCAGTGTTGGGTAGGGATCAGTCAGGGAGGGGGGTGAGTGCAGTGTAGGGTAGGGATCAGTCAGGGAGGGGGTGAGTGCAGTGTTGGGTAGGGGTCAGTCAGGGAGGGGGTGAGTGCAGTGTTGGGTAGGGATCAGTCAGGGAGGGGGAGATTGCAGTGTAGGGTAGGGATCAGTCAGGGAGGGGGTGAGTGCAGTGTTGGGTAGGGATCAGTCAGGGAGGGGGAGATTGCAGTGTTGGGTAGGGATCAGTCAGGGAGGGGGAGAGTGCAGTGTTGGGCAGGGATCAGTCAGGGAGGGGGAGATTGCAGTGTTGGGTAGGGATCAGTCAGGGAGGGGGTGAGTGCAGTGTTGGGTAGGGATCAGTCAGGGAGGGAGTGAGTGCAGTGTTGGGTAGGGATCAGACAGGGAGGGGGTGAGTGCAGTGTTGGGTAGGGATCAGTCAGGGAGGGGGTGAGTGCAGTGTTGGGTAGGGATCAGTCAGGGAGGGGGTGAGTGCAGTGTTGGGTAGGGATCAGTCAGGGAGGGGGTGAGTGCAGTGTTGGGTAGGGATCAGTCAGGGAGGGGGTGAGTGCAGTGTTGTGTAGGGATCAGTCAGGGAGGGGCGTGAGTACAGTGTTGTGTAGGGATCAGACAGGGAGGGGGTGAGTGCAGTGTTGTGTAGGGATCAGTCAGGGAGGGGGTGAGTGCAGTGTTGTGTAGGGATCAGTCAGGGAGGGGCGTGAGTACAGTGTTGTGTAGGGATCAGACAGGGAGGGGGTGAGTGCAGTGTTGTGTAGGGATCAGTCAGGGAGGGGGAGATTGCAGTGTTGGGTAAGAATCAGTCAGGGAGGGGGAGATTGCAGTGTTGGGTAGGGATCAGTCAGGGAGGGGGAGATTGCAGTGTTGTGTAGGGATCAGTCAGGGAGGGGGTGATTGCAGTGTTGGGTAGGGATCAGTCAGGGAGGGGGAGATTGCAGTGTTGGGTAGGGATCAGTCAGGGAGGGGGAGAGTGCAGTGTTGGGTTGGGATCAATCAGGGAGGGGGTGAGTGCAGTGTTGGGTAGGGATCACTCAGGGAGGGGGAGAGTGCAGTGTTGTGTAGGGATCAGTCAGGGAGGGGGTGAGTGCAGTGTTGGGTACGGATCAGTCAGGGAGGGGGTGAGTGCAGTGTTGGGTAGGGATCAGTCAGGGAGGGGGAGATTGCAGTGTTGGGTAGGGATCAGTCAGGGAGGGGGAGATTGCAGTGTTGGGTAGGGATCAGTCAGGGAGGGGGTGAGTGCAGTGTTGGGTAGGTATCAGTCGGGGAGGGGGAGATTGCAGTGTTGTGTGGGGATCAGTCAGGGAGGGGGTGAGTGCAGTGTTGTGTAGGGATCAGTCAGGGAGGGGGTGAGTGCAGTGTTGGGTAGGGATCAGTCAGGGAGGGGGTGAGGGCCGTGTTGGGTAGGGATCAGTCAGGGAGGGGATGAGTGCAGTGTTGGGTAGGGATCAGTCAGGGAGGGGGTGAGGGCCGTGTTGGGTAGGGATCAGTCAGGGAGGGGGAGAGTGCAGTGATGTGAAGGGATCAGTCAGGGAGGGGGAGAGTGCAGTGTTGGGTAGGGATCAGTCAGGGAGGGGGTGAGTGCAGTGTTGGGTAGGGATCAGTCAGGGAGGGGGTGAGTGCAGTGTTGGGTTGTGATCAGTCAGGGAGGGGGTGAGTGCAGTGTTGGGTAGGGATCAGTCAGGGAGGGGGTGATTGCAGTGTTGGGTAGGGATCAGTCAGGGAGGGGGTGAGTGCAGTGTTGGGTAGGGATCAGTCAGGGAGGGGGTGAGTGCAGTGTTGGGTAGGGATCAGTCAGGGAGGGGGTGATTGCAGTGTTGGGTAGGGATCAGTCAGGGAGGGGGTGAGTGCAGTGATGTGAAGGGATCAGTCAGGGAGGGGGAGAGTGCAGTGTTGGGTAGGGATCAGTCAGGGAGGGGGTGATTGCAGTGTTGGGTAGGGATCAGTCAGGGAGGGGGTGAGTGCAGTGATGTGAAGGGATCAGTCAGGGAGGGGGAGAGTGCAGTGTTGGGTAGGGATCAGTCAGGGAGGGGGTGAGGGCCGTGTTGGGTAGGGATCAGTCAGGGAGGGGGAGAGTGCAGTGTTGGGTAGGGATCAGTCAGGGAGGGGGTGAGTGCAGTGTTGGGTAGGGATCAGTCAGGGAGGGGGAGAGTGCAGTGATGTGAAGGGATCAGTCAGGGAGGGGGAGAGTGCAGTGTTGGGTAGGTATCAGTCGGGGAGGGGGAGATTGCAGTGTTGTGTAGGGATCAGTCAGGGAGGGGGTGAGTGCAGTGTAGGGTAGGGATCAGTCAGGGAGGGGGTGAGTGCAGTGTTGGGTTGGGATCAGTCAGGGAGGGGGTGAGTGCAGTGTTGGGTAGGGATCAGTCAGGGAGGGGGTGAGGGCCGTGTTGGGTAGGGATCAGTCAGGGAGGGGGAGAGTGCAGTGTTGGGTAGGGATCAGTCAGGGAGGGGGTGAGTGCAGTGTTGGGTTGGGATCAGTCAGGGAGGGGGAGAGTGCAGTGTTGTGTAGGGATCAGTCAGGGAGGGGGTGAGGGCCGTGTTGGGTAGGGATCAGTCAGGGAGGGGGTGAGTGCAGTGTTGGGTAGGGATCAGTCAGGGAGGGGGTGAGTGCAGTGTTGGGTTGGGATCAGTCAGGGAGGGGGTGAGTGCAGTGTTGGGTAGGGATCAGTCAGTGAGGGGGTGATTGCAGTGTTGGGTAGGGATCAGTTATGGAGGGGGTGAGTGCAGTGTTGGGTAGGGATCAGTCAGGGAGGGGGAGATTGCAGTATTGGGTAGGGATCAGTCAGGGAGGGGGTGAGTGCAGTGTTGGGTAGGGATCAGTCAGGGAGGGGGAGATTGCAGTGTTGGGTAGGGATCAGTCAGGGAGGGGGTGAGTGCAGTGTTGGGTAGGGATCAGTCAGGGAGGGGGTGAGTGCAGTGTTGGGTAGGGATCAGTCAGGGAGGGGGAGATTGCAGTGTTGGGTAGGGATCAGTCACGGAGGGGATGAGTGCAGTGTTGGGTAGGGATCAGTCAGGGAGGGGGAGAGTGCAGTGTTGGGTAGGGATCAGTCAGGGAGGGGGTGAGTGCAGTGTTGGGTAGGGATCAGTCAGGGAGGGGGAGATTGCAGTGTTGTGTAGGGATCAGTCAGGGAGGGGATGAGTGCAGTGTTGGGTAGGGATCAGTCAGGGAGGGGGAGAGTGCAGTGTTGGGTAGGGATCAGTCAGGGAGGGGGAGATTGCAGTGTTGGGTAGGGATCAGTCACGGAGGGGGTGAGTGCAGTGTTGGGTAGGGATCAGTCAGGGAGGGGGTGAGTGCAGTGTTGTGTAGGGATCAGTCAGGGAGGGGATGAGTGCAGTGTTGGGTAGGGATCAGTCAGGGAGGGGGAGATTGCAGTGTTGTGTAGGGATCAGTCAGGGAGGGGGAGATTGCAGTGTTGGGTAGGGATCAGTCAGGGAGGGGGTGAGTGCAGTGTTGGGTAGGGATCAGTCAGGGAGGGGGTGAGTGCAGTGTTGTGTAGGGATCAGTCAGGGAGGGGGTGAGTGCAGTGTTGTGTAGGGATCAGTCAGGGAGGGGGTGAGTGCAGTGTTGGGTAGGGATCAGTCAGGGAGGGGGTGGGTGCCGTGTTGGGTAGGGATCAGTCAGGGAGGGGGTGAGTGCAGTGTTGGGTAGGGATCAGTCAGGGAGGGGCGTGAGTACAGTGTTGTGTAGGGATCAGTCAGGGAGGGGGTGAGTGCAGTGTTGGGTAGGGATCAGTCAGGGAGGGGGAGATTGCAGTGTTGGGTAGGGATCAGTCAGGGAGGGGGAGATTGCAGTGTTGTGTAGGGATCAGTCAGGGAGGGGGAGATTGCAGTGTTGTGTAGGGATCAGTCAGGGAAGGGCGTGAGTACAGTGTTGGGTAGGGATCAGTCAGGGAGGGGGTGAGTGCAGTGTTGTGTAGGGATCAGTCAGGGAGGGGCGTGAGTACAGTGTTGTGTAGGGATCAGTCAGGGAGGGGGGTGAGTGCAGTGTTGGGTAGGGATCAGTCAGGGAGGGGGTGAGTGCAGTGTTGTGTAGGGATCAGTCAGGGAGGGGCGTGAGTACAGTGTTGTGTAGGGATCAGTCAGGGAGGGGGTGAGTGCAGTGTTGGGTTGGGATCAGTCAGGGAGGGGGAGATTGCAGTGTTGGGTAGGGATCAGTCAGGGAGGGGGAGATTGCAGTGTTGTGTAGGGATCAGTCAGGGAGGGGGAGATTGCAGTGTTGGGTAGGGATCAGTCAGTGAGGGGGTGAGTGCAGTGTTGGGTAGGAATCAGTCAGGGAGGGGGAGAGTGCAGTGTTGGGTTGGGATCAGTCAGGGAGGGGGGTGAGTGCAGTGTTGGGTAGGGATCAGTCAGTGAGGCGGTGAGTGCAGTGTTGGGTAGGGATCAGTCAGGGAGGGGTGAGTGCAGTGTTGGGTAGGGATCAGTCACGGAGGGGGTGAGTGCAGTGTTGGGTAGGGATCACTCAGGGAGGGGGAGATTGCAGTGTTGGGTAGGGATCAGTCAGGGAGGGGGTGAGTGCAGTGTTGGGTAGGGATCAGTCAGGGAGGGGGAGATTGCAGTGTTGGGTAGTGGTCAGTCAGGGAGGGGGTGAGTGCAGTGTTGGGTAGGGATCAGTCAGGGAGGGGGTGAGTGCAGTGTTGGGTAGGGGTCAGTCAGGGAGGGGGTGAGTGCAGTGTTGGGTTGGGATCAGTCAGGGAGGGGTGAGTGCAGTGTTGGGTAGGGATCAGTCACGGAGGGGGTGAGTGCAGTGTTGGGTAGGGATCAGTCAGAGAGGGGGTGAGTGCAGTGTTGGGTAGGGATCAGTCAGGGAGGGGGTGAGTGCAGTGTTGGGTAGGGATCAGTCAGGGAGGGGGTGAGTGCAGTGTTGGGTAGGGATCAGTCAGGGAGGGGGTGAGTGCAGTGTTGGGTAGGGATCAGTCAGGGAGGGGGTGAGTGCAGTGTTGGGTAGGGATCAGTCAGGGAGGGGGTGAGTGCAGTGTTGGGTAGGGATCTGTCAGGGAGGGGGAGAGTGCAGTGTTGTGTAGGGATCAGTCAGGGAGGGGGTGATTGCAGTGTTGTGTAGGGATCAGTCAGGGAGGGGGTGAGTGCAGTGTTGGGTAGGGATCAGTCACGGAGGGGGTGAGTGCAGTGTTGGGTAGGGATCAGTCAGGGAGGGGGTGATTGCATTGTTGGGTAGGGATCAGTCAGGGAGAGGGGGATTGCAGTGTTGTGTAGGGATCAGTCAGGGAGGGGGTGAGTGCAGTGTTAGGTAGGGATCAGTCAGGGAGGGGGAGATTGCAGTGTTGGGTAGGGGTCAGTCAGGGAGGGGGAGATTGCAGTGTTGTGTAGGGATCAGTCAGGGAGGGGGAGATTGCAGTGTTGGGTAGGGATCAGTCGGGGAGGGGGAGATTGCAGTGTTGTGTGGGGATCAGTCAGGGAGGGGGTGAGTGCAGTGTTGTGTAGGGGTCAGTCAGGGAGGGGGAGAGTGCAGTGTTGGGTTGGGATCAATCAGGGAGGGGGTGAGTGCAGTGTTGGGTAGGGATCACTCAGGGAGGGGGAGAGTGCAGTGTTGTGTAGGGATCAGTCAGGGAGGGGGTGAGTGCAGTGTTGGGTAGGGATCAGTCAGGGAGGGGGAGATTGCAGTGTTGGGTAGGGATCAGTCAGGGAGGGGTGAGTGCAGTGTTGGGTAGGTATCAGTCAGGGAGGGGGTGAGGGCAGTGTTGGGTAGGTATCAGTCGGGCAGGGGGAGATTGCAGTGTTGTGTGGGGATCAGTCAGGGAGGGGGTGAGTGCAGTGTTGGGTTGGGATCAGTCAGGGAGGGGGTGAGTGCAGTGTTGGGTAGGGATCAGTCAGGGAGGGGGTGAGGGCCGTGTTGGGTAGGGATCAGTCAGGGAGGGGATGAGTGCAGTGTTGGGTAGGGATCAGTCAGGGAGGGGGTGAGGGCCGTGTTGGGTAGGGATCAGTCAGGGAGGGGGAGAGTGCAGTGATGTGAAGGGATCAGTCAGGGAGGGGGAGAGTGCAGTGTTGGGTAGGGATCAGTCAGGGAGGGGGTGAGTGCAGTGTTGGGTAGGGATCAGTCAGGGAGGGGGTGAGTGCAGTGTTGGGTAGGGATCAGTCAGGGAGGGGGGTGAGTGCAGTGTTGGGTTGGGATCAGTCAGGGAGGGCGTGAGTGCAGTGTTGGGTAGGGATCAGTCAGGGAGGGGGTGATTGCAGTGTTGGGTAGGGATCAGTCAGGGAGGGGGTGAGTGCAGTGATGTGAAGGGATCAGTCAGGGAGGGGGAGAGTGCAGTGTTGGGTAGGGATCAGTCAGGGAGGGGGTGAGGGCCGTGTTGGGTAGGGATCAGTCAGGGAGGGGGAGAGTGCAGTGTTGGGTAGGTATCAGTCGGGGAGGGGGAGATTGCAGTGTTGTGTGGGGATCAGTCAGGGAGGGGGTGAGTGCAGTGTTGGGTTGGGATCAGTCAGGGAGGGGGTGAGTGCAGTGTTGGGTAGGGATCAGTCAGGGAGGGGGTGAGGGCCGTGTTGGGTAGGGATCAGTCAGGGAGGGGGAGAGTGCAGTGTTGGGTTGGGATCAGTCAGGGAGGGGGTGAGTGCAGTGTTGGGTAGGGATCAGTCAGGGAGGGGGTGAGTGCAGTGTTGGGTTGGGATCAGTCAGGGAGGGGGTGAGTGCAGTGTTGGGTAGGGATCAGTCAGGGAGGGGGAGATTGCAGTGTTGGGTAGGGATCAGTCAGGGAGGGGGTGAGAGCAGTGTTGGGTAGGGATCAGTCAGGGAGGGGGTGATTGCAGTGTTGGGTAGGGATCAGTTATGGAGGGGGTGAGTGCAGTGTTGGGTAGGGATCAGTCAGGGAGGGGGTGAGTGCCGTGTTGGGTAGGGATCAGTCAGGGAGGGGGAGAGTGCAGTGTTGGGTAGGGATCAGTCAGGGAGGGGGAGTTTGCAGTATTGGGTAGGGATCAGTCAGGGAGGGGGTGAGTGCAGTGTTGGGTAGGGATCAGTCAGGGAGGGGGTGGGTGCAGTGTTGGGTAGGGATCAGTCAGGGAGGGGGAGATTGCAGTGTTGGGTAGGGATCAGTCAGGGAGGGGGTGAGTGCAGTGTTGGGTAGGGATCAGTCAGGGAGGGGGAGATTGCAGTGTTGGGTAGGGATCAGTCAGGGAGGGGGAGAGTGCAGTGTTGGGTAGGGATCAGTCAGGGAGGGGGAGATTGCAGTGTTGGGTAGGGATCAGTCAGGGAGGGGGAGATTGCAGTGTTGTGTAGGGATCAGACAGGGAGGGGGTGAGTGCAGTGTTGGGTAGGGATCAGTCAGGGAGGGCGTGGGTGCAGTGTTGTGTAGGGATCAGTCAGGGAGGGGGTGAGTGCAGTGTTGGGTAGGGATCAGTCAGGGAGGGGGTGAGTGCAGTGTTGGGTAGGGATCAGTCAGGGAGGGGCGTGAGTGCAGTGTTGGGTAGGGATCAGTCAGGGAGGGGGTGAGTGCAGTGTTGGGTAGGGATCAGTCAGGGAGGGGGTGAGTGCAGTGTTGGGTAGGGATCAGTCAGGGAGGGGCGTGAGTGCAGTGTTGGGTAGGGATCAGTCAGGGAGGGGGTGAGTGCAGTGTTGGGTAGGGATCAGTCAGGGAGGGCGTGGGTGCAGTGTTGTGTAGGGATCAGTCAGGGAGGGGGGGAGTGCAGTGTTGGGTAGAGATCTGTCAGGGAGGGGGAGAGTGCAGTGTTGGGTAGGGATCAGTCAGGGAGGGGGTGAGTGCAGTGTTGGGTAGGGATCAGTCAGGGAGGGGGTGAGTGCAGTGTTGGGTAGGGATCAGTCAGGGAGGGGGAGATTGCAGTGTTGGGTAGGGATCAGTCAGGGAGGGGGAGATTGCAGTGTTGTGTAGGGATCAGTCAGGGAAGGGCGTGAGTACAGTGTTGGGTAGGGATCAGTCAGGGAGGGGGTGAGTGCAGTGTTGTGTAGGGATCAGTCAGGGAGGGGCGTGAGTACAGTGTTGTGTAGGGATCAGTCAGGGAGGGGGGTGAGTGCAGTGTTGGGTAGGGATCAGTCAGGGAGGGGGTGAGTGCAGTGTTGGGTTGGGATCAGTCAGGGAGGGGGAGATTGCAGTGTTGGGTAGGGATCAGTCAGGGAGGGGGAGATTGCAGTGTTGTGTAGGGATCAGTCAGGGAGGGGGAGATTGCAGTGTTGGGTAGGGATCAGTCAGTGAGGGGGTGAGTGCAGTGTTGGGTAGGAATCAGTCAGGGAGGGGGAGAGTGCAGTGTTGGGTTGGGATCAGTCAGGGAGGGGGGTGAGTGCAGTGTTGGGTAGGGATCAGTCAGTGAGGCGGTGAGTGCAGTGTTGGGTAGGGATCACTCAGGGAGGGGGAGATTGCAGTGTTGGGTAGGGATCAGTCAGTGAGGGGGTGAGTGCAGTGTTGGGTAGGGATCAGTCAGGGAGGGGTGAGTGCAGTGTTGGGTAGGGATCAGTCAGGGAGGGGGAGATTGCAGTGTTGGGTAGTGGTCAGTCAGGGAGGGGGTGAGTGCAGTGTTGGGTAGGGATCAGTCAGGGAGGGGGTGAGTGCAGTGTTGGGTTGGGGTCAGTCAGTGAGGGGGTGAGTGCAGTGTTGTGTAGGGATCAGTCACGGAGGGGGTGAGTGCAGTGTTGGGTAGGGATCAGTCAGAGAGGGGGTGAGTGCAGTGTTGGGTTGGGATCAGTCAGGGAGGGGTGAGTGCAGTGTTGGGTAGGGATCAGTCACGGAGGGGGTGAGTGCAGTGTTGGGTAGGGATCAGTCAGGGAGGGGGTGAGTGCAGTGTTGGGTAGTGGTCAGTCAGGGAGGGGGTGAGTGCAGTGTTGGGTAGGGATCAGTCAGGGAGGGGGTGAGTGCAGTGTTGGGTACGGATCAGTCAGGGAGGGGGTGAGTGCAGTGTTGGGTAGGGATCAGTCAGGGAGGGGGTGATTGCAGTGTTGGGTAGGGATCAGTCAGGGAGGGGGTGATTGCAGTGTTGGGTAGGGGTCAGTCAGGGAGGGGGAGATTGCTGTGTTGGGTAGGGATCAGTCAGGGAGGGGGTGATTGCAGTGTTGGGTAGGGGTCAGTCAGGGAGGGGGTGATTGCAGTGTTGGGTAGGGGTCAGTCAGGGAGGGGGTGAGTGCAGTGTTGGGTAGGGATCAGTCAGGGAGGGGGTGAGTGCAGTGTTGGGTAGGGGTCAGTCAGGGAGGGGGTGATTGCAGTGTTGGGTAGGGGTCAGTCAGGGAGGGGGTGAGTGCAGTGTTGGGTAGGGATCAGTCAGGGAGGGGGAGATTGCTGTGTTGGGTAGGGATCAGTCAGGGAGGGGGTGATTGCAGTGTTGGGTAGGGGTCAGTCAGGGAGGGGGTGAGTGCAGTGTTGGGTAGGGATCAGTCAGGGAGGGGGTGAGTGCAGTGTTGGGTAGGGATCAGTCAGGGAGGGGGTGAGTGCAGTGTTGGGTAGGGATCAGTCAGGGAGGGGGAGATTGCTGTGTTGGGTAGGGATCAGTCAGGGAGGGGGAGATTGCAGTGTTGTGTAGGGATCAGTCAGGGAGGGGGAGATTGCAGTGTTGGGTAGGGATCAGTCAGGGAGGGGGTGAGTGCAGTGTTGGGTAGGGATCAGTCAGGGAGGGGGTGAGTGCAGTTTTGGGTAGGGGTCAGTCAGGGAGGGGGTGAGTGCAGTTTTGGGTAGGGGTCAGTCAGGGAGGGGGTGAGTGCAGTGTTGAGTAGGGATCAGTCAGGGAGGGGGGTGAGTGCAATGTTGGGTAGGGGTCAGTCAGAGAGGGGGTGAGTGCCGTGTTGGGTAGGGATCAGTCAGGGAGGGGGAAAGTGCAGTGTTGGGTAGGGATCAGTCAGGGAGGGGCGTGAGTACAGTGTTGTGTAGGGATGAGTCAGGGAGGGGGAGATTACAGTGTTGGGTAGGGATCAGTCAGGGAGGGGGTGATTGCAGTGTTGGGTAGGGGTCAGTCAGGGAGGGGGTGAGTGCAGTTTTGGATAGGGGTCAGTCAGGGAGGGGGTGAGTGCAGTGTTGGGTAGTGATCAGTCAGGGAGGGGGAAAGTGCAGTGTTGTGTAGGGATCAGTCAGGGAGGGGGAGATTGCAGTGTTGGGGAGGGATCAGTCAGGGAGGGGGTGAGTGCAGTGTTGGGTAGGGATCAGTCAGGGAGGGGGTGAGTGCAGTGTTGGGTAGGGATCAGTCAGGGAGGGGGTGAGTGCAGTGTTGGATAGGGGTCAGTCAGGGAGGGGGAGATTGCAGTGTTGGGTAGGGATCAGTCAGGGAGGGGGTGAGTGCAGTGTTGTGCAGTGCCTCTCTCTCCCGCTCTCTGACCACCTCTCTTGTCACCCCCTCTCTCTGCCCCCTCTCTCTCTGCCCCCCTCTCTCTGTCCCCTCTCTCTCCCCCGCTCTCTGACCCCCCTCTCTGTTGCCCTCTTTCTGCCCCCTATCTCTCTGCCCCCCTCTCTGTCCCCCCTCTCTCTGTCCCCCTCTCTCTATCCCCTTCTCACTGTTCCCTCTCTCTCTCTCCCCCTCTCTGTAACCCTCCCTCTGTCCCCCTCTCTCTGTACCCCTCTCTCTGTCCTCCTCTCTCTGTATCCCCTCTCTCTGTCCCCCCTCTCTCTGTTCCCCCCTCTCTCTGTGCCCCCTCTCTCTGTCCCCCCTCTCTCTACCCCCCTCTCTCTACCCCCCTCTCTCTACCCCCCTTTCTCTGTTGCCCCTCTCCATCTCTGTCGCCCCTCTCTCTCTGTCGCCCCTCTCTCTCTGTCGCCCCTCTCTCTGTCGCCCCTCTCTCTGTCGCCCCTCTCTCTGTCGCCCCTCTCCATCTCTGTCGCCCCTCTCTCTGTCGCCCCTCTCCATCTCTGTCGCCCCTCTCTCTGTCGCCCCTCTCCATCTCTGTCGCCCCTCTATCTGTCGCCCCTCTCCATCTCTGTCGCCCCTCTCCATCTCTGTCGCCCCTCTCTCTGTCGCCCCTCTCTCTGTCGCCCCTCTCTCTGTCGCCCCTCTCTCTGTCGCCCCTCTCCATCTCTGTCGCCCCTCTCTCTGTCGCCCCTCTCCATCTCTGTCGCCCCTCTCCATCTCTGTCGCCCCTCTCCATCTCTGTCGCCCCTCTCTCTGTCGCCCCTCTCTCTGTCGCCCCTCTCTCTGTCGCCCTTCTCTCTGTCGCCCCTCTCCATCTCTGTCGCCCCTCTCTCTGTCGCCCCTCTCCATCTCTGTCGCCCCTCTCCATCTCTGTCGCCCCTCTCTCTGTCGCCCCTCTATCTGTCGCCCCTCTGCATCTCTGTCGCCCCTCTCCATCTCTGTCGCCCCTCTCTCTGTCGCCCCTCTCTCTGTCGCCCCTCTCTCTGTCGCCCCTCTCCATCTCTGTCGCCCCTCTCTCTGTCGCCCCTCTCCATCTCTGTCGCCCCTCTCTCTGTCGCCCCTCTCCATCTCTGTCGCCCCTCTCTCTGTCGCCCCTCTCCATCTCTGTCGCCCCTCTCCATCTCTGTCGCCCCTCTCTCTGTCGCCCCTCTATCTGTCGCCCCTCTCCATCTCTGTCGCCCCTCTCCATCTCTGTCGCCCCTCTCCATCTCTGTCGCCCCTCTCTCTGTCGCCCCTCTCTCTGTCGCCCCTCTCTCTGTTGCCCCTCTCCATCTCTGTCGCCCCTCTCTCTGTCGCCCCTCTCCATCTCTGTCGCCCCTCTCTCTGTCGCCCCTCTCCATCTCTGTCGCCCCTCTCTCTGTCGCCCCTCTCCATCTCTGTCGCCCCTCTCCATCTCTGTCGCCCCTCTCCATCTCTGTCGCCCCTCTCTCTGTCGCCCCTCTCTCTGTCGCCCCTCTCTCTGTCGCCCCTCTCCATCTCTGTCGCCCCTCTCTCTGTCGCCCCTCTCCATCTCTGTCGCCCCTCTCTCTGTCGCCCCTCTCCATCTCTGTCGCCCCTCTCTCTGTCGCCCCTCTCCATCTCTGTCGCCCCTCTCCATCTCTGTCGCCCCTCTCCATCTCTGTCGCCCCTCTATCTGTCGCCCCTCTCCATCTCTGTCGCCCCTCTCCATCTCTGTCGGCCCTCTCCATCTCTGTTGCCCCTCTCTCTGTCGCCCCTCTCTCTGTCGCCCCTCTCTCTGTCGCCCCTCTCCATCTCTGTCGCCCCTCTCTCTGTCGCCCCTCTCCATCTCTGTCGCCCCTCTCTCTGTCGCCCCTCTCCATCTCTGTCGCCCCTCTCTCTGTCGCCCCTCTCCATCTCTGTCGCCCCTCTCCATCTCTGTCGCCCCTCTCTCTGTCGCCCCTCTCTCTGTCGCCCCTCTCCATCTCTGTCGCCCCTCTCTCTGTCGCCCCTCTCCATCTCTGTCGCCCCTCTCCATCTCTGTCGCCCCTCTACATCTCTGTCGCCCCTCTCTCTGTCGCCCCTCTCTCTGTCGCCCCTCTCTCTGTCGACCCTCTCCATCTCTGTCGCCCCTCTCTCTGTCGCCCCTCTCCATCTCTGTCGCCCCTCTCCATCTCTGTCGCCCCTCTCTCTGTCGCCCCTCTATCTGTCGCCCCTCTCCATCTCTGTCGCCCCTCTCCATCTCTGTCGCCCCTCTCTCTGTCGCCCCTCTCTCTGTCGCCCCTCTCTCTGTCGCCCCTCTCCATCTCTGTTGCCGCTCTCTCTGTCGCCCCTCTACATCTCTGTCGCCCCTCTCTCTGTCGCCCCTCTCCATCTCTGTCGCCCCTCTCTCTGTCGTCCCTCTCCATCTCTGTCGCCCCTCTCTCTGTCGCCCCTCTCCATCTCTGTTGCCCCTCTCTCTGTCGCCCCTCTATCTGTCGCCCCTCTCCATCTCTGTCACCCCTCTCCATCTCTGTCGCCCCTCTCCATCTCTGTCGCCCCTTCTCTGCCCCCTCTGTGTCGCCCTTTTTCTGCCCCCTCTGTGTCGCCCTCCTCTCTGTCCCCCTCTCTCTCTGTCCCCCTCTCTGTCCCCCTCTCTCTCTGTCCCCCTCTCTCTCTGCCCTCCTCTCTGTCCCCCTCTCTCTCTGTCCCCCTCTCTGTCCCCCTCTCTCTCTGTCCCCCTCTCTGTCCCCCTCTCTCTCTGTCCCCCTCTCTGTCCCCCTCTCTCTCTGTCCCACTCTCTGTCCCCCTCTCTCTCTGTCCCCCTCTCTCTGACCCCCCCTCTCTCCAACACTGTACCCCTCTCTCTCTCTCCCTCTGCCCCCTCTCTCTGTCACCGTCTCTCTATCCCCCCTTTTCTCTGTCCCACCTTTCTCTGTTCCCCCTCTCTTTGCCCCCCCTCTCTCTGTCCCCTCCTCTCTCTGTCCCCCCTCTCTCTGACCCCGTTTCTCTCTGTCCTCCTCTCTCTCTGTCCCCCTCTCTCTGTCTCCTCTTTCTGCCCACTTCTCTCTCTGTCCCCCTCTCTCTCACTGACCCCCTCTCTCTCTGACCCCCTCTATCTCCCCCTCTCTCTGTCCCCCTCTCTCTGTCGCCGTCTCTCTGTCCCCCTCTCTCTCTGTCCCCTCTCTCTCTGTCCCCATCTATCTGTCCCTCTCTCTCCCACGCTCTCTGATCCTCTCTCTCCCCCACGCTCTGACCCCCTCTCTGTTGCCCTCTCTCTGCCCCCTCTCTCTCTGTCCCCCTCTCTCTGTCCCCCCCTTCTCTCTGTCCCCTCTCCCTCTGTCCCCTCTCCCTCTGTCCCCCTCTCTCTCTATCCCCCTCTCTCTCTATCCCCCTCTCTCTCTATCCCTCTCTCTCTCTGACTCCCTCTCTCTGCCCCCTCTCTCTGTCCCACACTTCACTGTCCCCACTCTTTGTTGGCCTCTCTCTGCCCCGTCTCTCTACCCCTTCTCTCTCTGGCCCCCCTCTTTCTGCCCCCTCTCTCTGTCCCCCTCTCTCTGTTCCCTCTCTGGTCCCCCCTCTGCCCCCCTCTCTGTTCCCCTCTCTCTCTGTCCCGCCTCTCTCTCTGTAACCCCTCTCTCTCTGACCCCCTCTCTCCCTGACCCCCTCTCTCTCTCTGTACCCCCTCTCTCTCTCTGCCCCATCTCTCTCTGCCCCATCTCTCTCTGCCCCATCTCTCTCTGCCCCATCTCTCTCTGTCCCCCCCTCTCTGTCTCCCTCTCTCTGTCCCCTCTCTCTGTCACCGTCTCTCTATCCCCCCTTCTCTCTGTCCCACCTTTCTCTGTTCCCCTCTCTTTGTCCCTCCCTCTCTCTGTCCCCCTATCTCTCTGTCCCCCTCTCTCTGTTGCCTCTTTCTGCCCCATCTCTCTCTGACCCCCCTCTCTCTCTGACCCCCTCTATCTCCCCGCTCTCTGTCCCCCTCTCTCTGTTGCCCTCTCTCGCTGTCGCCCCTCTCTCTGTCCCACTCTCTCTGTCCCACTCTCTCTGCCCCCCGACCCCTCTCTCTGTCCCCTCTCTCTCTGTTCCCGTCTCTCTGTTCCCCTCTCTCTGTTCCCCTCTCTCTGTCCCCCTCTCTCTGTCCCCTCTCTCTCTCCCCTGCTCTTTGACCCCCCTCTGTCTCCCTCTCTCTCTCTGTCCCCTCTCTCTGTCCCCCTCTCTCTATCCCCATCTCACTGTCCCCTCTCTCTCTCCCGCTCTCTGACCCCCTCCCTGTCATCCTCTCTTTCTGCCCCCTGTCTCTGCCCCCTCTCTCTCTGACCCCCTCTCTCTGACCCCCGTCCCCCTCTCTCTGTGTCCTCTCTCTCTCCCCTCTCTCTACCCCCCTCTCTGCCCCCCTCTCTCTGACCCCCGTCCCCCTCTCTCTGTGTCCTCTCTCTCTCCCCGCTCTCTGACCCTCTCTCTGTCGCGTGCGCTCTCTGTCCCCCTCTCTCTGTCCCCCCCTCTCTCTCTGTCCCCTCTCTCTCTGTCCCCCCCTCTCTACTCTCCCCCTCTGTCCCCCCTCTCTCTGTCCCCCTCTCTCTGACCCCCGTCCCCCTCTCTCTGTGTCCTCTCTCTCTCTCCCCGCTCTCTGCCCCCCTCTCTGTCGCCCGCTCTCTGCCCCCCTCTCTGTCGCCCGCTCTCTCTGTCCCCCTCTCTCTCTCTGTCCCCACTCTCTCCATCTCCCCACTCTCTGTCCCCCTCTGTCCCCTCTCTCTCCCACCTGCATCTCTCTATCCCTCCTCTTTGTCCCCCTCTCTCTCTGTCCCCCACTCTCTCAGTCCCGCTCTCTCTGTTCCCCCATCTCTGTCCCCCTCTCTCTCTGTCCCCCTCTCTCTGTCTCCCCCTCTCTCTGTCTCCCCCTCTCTCTGTCTCCCCCTTTCTCTCTGTCCCCCTCTCTCTCTGTCCCCCTCTCTCTCTGTCCCCCACTCTGTCCCCTCTATCTCTCCCTGTCTCTCTGCCCTCTCTCTGTCCCCCACTCTCTCCATCCCCCCACTCTCTGTACCCCTCTCTCTGTCCCCACTCTCTGACCCCTCCATCTCTCCAACTCCCTGTCACCCTCTCTCTGCCCCTCTCTCTTTCCCCTCTCTCTCTGCCCCCATCTCTCTGTCCTCCTCTCTCTGTTCCTCTCTCTCTGCCCCCCTCACTCTGTCCCCCTCTGTCTGCCCCCCTCTGTCTGCCCCCATCGCTCTCTGCCCCTCTCTCTCTATCTCCCCCACTCTCTGTTCCCCCTCTCTCTGCCCCTCTCTCTCTCTGCCCCCCTGTCTCTGGCCTCCTCTCTCTTTGGCCCCCTCTCTCTCTGACCCCTCTCTCTGTCATCGTCTCTCTGTCCCCCTCTCTCTCCCACCTGCATCTCTCTGTCCCCCACTCTCTGCTCCCCTTCTCTCTGACCCCCTCTATCTCCCTCACTCTCTGTGGCCCTCTCTCTGCCGCCAACTCTCTGCCCCCCTCTCCCTCCCCGCCTCTCTCTGTCCCCCTCTCTGTTCCCCTCTCTCTCTGTTCCCCTCTCTCTCTGTTCCCCTCTCTCTCTGTTCCCCTCTCTCTCTGTCCCCATCTCTCTCTGTCCCCCTCTCTCTCTGTCCCACCCACTCTGTCCCCCTCTCTCTGTCCCCCTCTCTCTGTCCCCCTCTCTCTGTCCCCCTCTCTCTGTCCCTCCTCTCTGTCGCCCTCTCTCTCTGTCCCTCTCTCTCTCTGTCCCTCGCTCTCTGTCCCCCATTTCTCTGTCCCCCTCTCTCCCACCTGCATCTCTCTGTCCTCCATTTCTCTGTCCCCCTTTCTCTGACACCCTCTCTTTCCCCCACTCTGTAACCCTCTCTCTGTCCCCACTCCCTCTGACCCCCCTCTATCTTCCCCACTTTCTGTGCCCCACTCTCTGTGCCCCACTCTCTGTGCCCCACTCTCTGTCCCACGCTCTCTGTCCCTCGCTCTCTGTCCCTTGCTCTCTGTCCCCCTCTCTCTGTCCCCCTCTCTCTGTCCCCCTCTCTCTGTCCCCCTCTCTCTGTCCCTCGCTCTCTGTCCCTTGCTCTCTGTCCCCCTCTCTCTGTCCCCCTCTCTCTGTCCCCCTCTCTCTTTCCCCCTCTCTCTGTCCCTCGCTCTCTGTCCCTCGCTCTCTGTCCCCCTCTCTCTGTCCCCCTCTCTCTGTCCCCCTCTCTCTGTCCCCCTCTCTCCGTCCCGCGCTCTCTGTCCCGCGCTCTCTGTCCCCCTCTCCCTGTCCCACGCTCTCTGTCCCGCGCTCTCTGTCCCGCGCTCTCTGTCCCCCTCTCTCTGTCCCCCTCTCTCTGTCCCCCTCGACCCTGTCCCCCTCTCACTGTCCCGCGCTCTCTGTCCCGCGCTCTCTGTCCCCCATTTCTCTGTCCCCCTCTCTCTCCCACCTGCATCTCTCTGTCCTCCTCTCTCTGACCCCTTTCTCTGACACCCTCCCTTTCCCCCACTCTGTAACCCTCTCTCTGTCCCCAATCCCTCTGACCCCCTCTATCTTTCCCACTCTCTGTGCCCCACTCTCTGTCCCCCAGCTCTCTGTCTCCCCCGCTCTCTGTCCCCTCTCTCTCTCTCTTTCTCCCTCTCTCTCTTTCTCCCTCTCTCTCTTTCTCCCTCTCTCTCTGTCCCCCTCTCTCTCTCTGTCCCCCTCTTTCTCTGTCCCCCTTTCTCTGTTCCCCTCTCTCTCTGTCCCCCTCGCTCTCTGTCCCCCAGCTGTCTGTCTCCCCCGCTCTCTGTCCCCTCTCTCTCTCTTCCCCCACTCTCTCTGTCCCGCTCTCTCTCTGTCCCCCTCTCTCTGTCCCCCTCGCTCTCTGTCCCCCCTCTCTCTGTCCCCCTCTCTCTGTCCCCCTCTCTCTGCCCTGGTCTCTGTCCCCCTCTCTCTGTTGCCCTCTCTCTGCCCACTCTCTGTCCCCCTCTCTCTGCCCCCCTCACTCTTCCCAATCTGTACCCCTCTCTCTGTCCCCCACTCTCCGTCCCCCTCTCTCTGTACCCCTCTCTCTCTGTCCCCAGTCTCTCTGCCCCTCTCTCTCTCTGCCCCCCTCTCTCTCTGCCCCCCTCTCTCTCTGTCCCCTCTCTCTCTGTCCCCCTCTCTCTGCCCCCCTCTCTCTGTCCCCCTCTTTCTCTGTCCCCCTCTCTCTGTCCCCCCTTCTCTCTGTCCCCCCTTCTCTCTGTCCCCCCCTCTCTCTCTGTCCCCCTCTCTCTCTGTCCCCCTCTCTCTCTGTCCCCCTCTCTCTGTCCCCCCCCCCCTCTCTCTGTCCCCCTTCTCTCTGCCCCCCTCTCTCTGCCCCCCTCACTCTCTCCCAAACTGTACCCCTCTCTCTGTCCCCCACTCTCTGTCCCCCTCTCTCTGTACCCCTCTCTCTCCCTGTCCCCAGTCTCTCTGCCCCCCTCTCTCTCTGCCCCCCTCTCTCTCTGCCCCCTCTCTCTCTCTGTCCCCCTCTCTCTCTGTCCCCCTCTCTCTGTCCCCCTCTCTCTATGTCCCCCTCTCTCTGTCCCCCCCCTTCTCTCTGTCCCCCCCCCTCTCCCTCTGTCCCCCTCTCTCTCTCTGTCCCCCTCTCTCTCTGTCCCCTCTCTCTGTCCCCCCCCTTCTCTCTGTCCCCCTTCTCTCTGCCCCCTCTCTCTGTCCCCCTCTCTCTCTGTCCCTCTCTCTCTATCCCCCTCTCTCTGTCCCCCCCTCTCTCTGTCCCCCTCTCTCTCTGTCCCCCCCTCTCTCTGTCCCCCACTCTCTATGTCCCTCCTCTCCCTGTCACCCCTCTCTCTGTCCCCCTCTCTCTCTGTCCCCCCCTCTCTCTGTCCCCCTCTCTCTCTGTCCCCCTCTCTCTCTGCCCCCCTCTCTCTCTGTCCCCCTCTCTCTCTGTCCCCCTCTCTCTGTCCCCCTCTCTCTCTGTCCCCCTCTCTCTGTCCCCCCCTTCTCTCTGTCCCCCCCCCTCCCTCTGTCCCCCTCTCTCTCTGTCCCCCTCTCTCTCTGTCCCCCTCTCTCTGTCCCCCCCTTCTCTCTGTCCCCCTTCTCTCTGCCCCCCTCTCTCTGTCCCCCTCTCTCTCTGTACCTCTCTCTCTATCCCCCTCTCTCTGTCCCCCCCTCTCTCTGTCCCCCCCTCTCTCTGTCCCCCCCTCTCTCTGTCCCCCCTCTCACTGTCCCCCCCTCTCTCTGTCCCCCCTCTCTCTGTCCCCCCCCCTCTCTGTCCCCCTCTCACTCTGTCCCCCTCTCACTCTGTCCCCCTCTCACTCTGTCCCCCTCTCTCTGTCCCCCTCTCTCTCTGTCCCCCTCTCTCTCTTTCGCCCTCTCTCTGTCCCTCCTCTCCCTGTCCCCCTCTCTCTGTCCCCTTCTCTCTGTCACCCTCTCTCTGCCCCCCTCTCTCTGTCACCCCTCTCTCTCTGTCCCCCTCTCTCTCTGTCCCCCCCTCTCTCTGTCCCCCTCTCTCTCTGTCCCCCTCTCTCTCTGTCCCCCTCTCTTTCTGTCCCCCTCTCTCTCTGTTCTCCCTCTCTCTGTCACCCCTCTCTCTGTCCCCCTCTCTCTCTGTCCCCCCCTCTCTCTGTCCCCCCCTCTCTCTGTCCCCCTCTCTCTCTGTCCCCCTCTCTTTCTGTCCCCCTCTCTCTCTGTTCTCCCTCTCTCTGTCCCTCCTCTCTCTGACCCCACTCTGTCACCATCTCTCTGTCCCCTCTCCCTCTGTTCCCTCTCGCTCTGACCTCTCTCTCTGCACCCCCAATCTGGTCCCCCCCCTCCCCCCTCTGTCCCCTCTCTCCCTGTCCCCTCTCTCTCTGTCCCCTCTCTCTCTGTCCCCCTCTCTCTCTATCCCTCTCTCTCTCTGACCCCCTCTCTCTGCCCCCTCGCTCTGTTCCCCACTCTCTGTTCCCCCATCTCTATCGCCCTCTCTCTGTCCCCCCCCCGTCACCGTCTCTCTGCCCCCTCTCTGTCACAGTTTCTCTGTCCCCCCCTCTCTCTGCCCCCTCTCTCTGTCACCGTCTCTCTATCCCCCCTTCTCTCTTCCCACCTTTCTCTGTTCCCCCTCTCTTTGTCCCTCCCTCTCTCTGCCCCCCTCTCTCTCTGTCCCCCTCTCTCTGTTGCCTCTTTCTGCCCCTACTCTCTCTGTCCCCCTCTCTCTCTGTCCCCCTCTCTCTCTGTCCCCCTCTCTCTGTTGCCTCTTTCTGCCCCCTCTCTCTCTGTCCCCCCTCTCTCTCTGACCCCCTCTATCTCCCCCGCTCTCTGTCCCCCTCTCTCTTTTGCCCGCCCTCGCTGTCGCCCGTCTCTCTGTCCCACTCTCTCTGTCCCACTCTCTCTGCCCCCCGACCCCTCTCTCTGTCCCCTCTCTCTCTGTTGCCCTCTCTCTGTCCCCCTCTCTCTGTCCCCTCTCTCTCTCCCCTGCTCTTTGACCCCCCTCTGTCTCCCTCTCTCTCTCTGTCCCCTCTCTCTGTCCACCTCTCTCTATCCCCATTTCACTGTCCCCCTCTCTCTCTCCCGCTCTCTGACCCCCTCCCTGTCATCCTCTCTTTCTGCCCCCTGTCTCTGCCTCCTCTCTCTCTGACCCCCTCTCTCTGACCCCCGTCCCCCTCTCTCTGTGTCCTCTCTCTCTCCCCTCACTCTACCCCCCTCTCTCACTGCCCCCCTCTCTCTGACCCCCGTCCCCCTCTCTCTGTGTCCTCTCTCTCTCCCCGCTCTCTGACCCGCTCTCTCTGACCCCTCTCTCTTTCTCTGTCCCCACTCTCTCCATCTCCCCACTCTCTGTCCCCCTCTGTCCCCTCTCTCTCCCACCCGCATCTCTCTATCCCTCCTCTTTGTCCCCCTCTCTCTCTGTCCCCCACTCTCTCAGTCCCGCTCTCTCTGTTCCCCCATCTCTGTCCCCCTCTCTCTCCCACCCGCCTCTCTCTGTCTCCCCCTATCTCTGTCCTCCCTCTCTCTATCCACCCCCTCTCTGTCCCCCCCCCTCTCTCTGTCCCCCCTCTCTCTCTGTCCCCCCTCTCTCTGTCCCCCTCTCTCTCTGTCCCCCTCTCTCTCTGTCCCCCACTCTCTCTGTCCCTCTCTCTCTGTCCCCCCTCTCTCTGTCCCCCCCTCTCTCTGTCCCCCCCTCTCTGTCACCCCTCTCTCTGTCCCCCCTCTCTCTGTCCCCCCTCTCTCTCTGTCCCCCCTCTCTCTGTCCCCCTCTCTCTCTGTCCCCCTCTCTCTCTGTCCCCCTCTCTCTCTGTCCCCCTCTCTCTCTGCCCCCCTCTCTCTCTGTCCCCCTCTCTCTCTGTCCCCCTCTCTCTGTCCCCCTCTCTCTCTGTCCCCCTCTCTCTGTCCCCCCCTTCTCTCTGTCCCCCCCCTCTCCCTCTGTCCCCCTCTCTCTCTGTCCCCCTCTCTCTCTGTCCCCCTCTCTCTGTCCCCCCCTTCTCTCTGTCCCCCTTCTCTCTGCCCCCCTCTCTCTGTCCCCCCCTCTCTCTGTCCCTCTCTCTCTATCCCCCTCTCTCTGTGCCCCCCTGTCTCTGTCCCCCTCTCTCTCTGTCCCCCCCTCTCTCTGTCCCCCCCTCTCTCTGTCCCCCCCTCTCTCTGTCCCCCCTCTCACTGTCCCCCCCTCTCTCTGTCCCCCCCCTCTCTCTGTCCCCCCCCTCTCTGTCCCCCTCTCACTCTGTCCCCCTCTCACTCTGTCCCCCTCTCACTCTGTCCCCCTCTCTCTGTCCCCCTCTCTCTCTGTCCCCCTCTCTCTCTTTCGCCCTCTCTCTGTCCCTCCTCTCCCTGTCCCCTTCTCTCTGTCACCCTCTCTCTGTCCCCCTCTCTCTGTCCCCTTCTCTCTGTCACCCTCTCTCTGCCCCCCTCTCTCTGTCACCCCTCTCTCTGTCCCCCTCTCTTTCTGTCCCTCTCTCTCTCTGTTCTCCCTCTCTCTGTCACCCCTCTCTCTGTCCCCCTCTCTCTCTGTCCCCCCCCTCTCTGTCCCCCCCTCTCTCTGTCCCTCTCTCTCTATCCCCCTCTCTCTGTCCCCCCCTCTCTCTGTCCCCCTCTCTCTCTGTCCCCGCCTTCTCTCTGTCCCCCCCTCTCCCTCTGTACCCCTCTCTCTCTGTCCCCCTCTCTCTCTGTCCCCCTCTCTCTGTCCCCCCCCTTCTCTCTGTCCCCCTTCTCTCTGCCCCCCTCTCTCTGTCCCCCTCTCTCTCTGTCCCTCTCTCTCTATCCCCCTCTCTCTTTCCCCCCTCTCTCTGTCCCCCTCTCTCTCTGTCCCCCCTCTCACTGTCCCCCCCTCTCTCTGTCCCCCCCTCTCTCTGTCCCCCCCTCTCTGTCCCCCTCTCACTCTGTCCCCCTCTCTCTGTCCCCCTCTCTCTCTGTCCCCCTCTCTCTCTTTCGCCCTCTCTCTGTCCCTCCTCTCCCTGTCCCCCTCTCTCTGTCCCCTTCTCTCTGTCACCCTCTCTCTGCCCCCCTCTCTCTGTCACCCCTCTCTCTGTCCCCCTCTCTCTCTGTCCCCCCCTCTCTCTGTCCCCCTCTCTTTCTGTCCCCCTCTCTCTCTGTTCTCCCTCTCTCTGTCCCCCTCTCTCTGTCCCCCCCTTCTCTCTGTCCCCCTTCTCTCTGCCCCCCTCTCTCTGTCCCCCTCTCTCTCTGTACCTCTCTCTCTATCCCCCTCTCTCTGTCCCCCCCTCTCTCTGTCCCCCCCTCTCTCTGTCCCCCCCTCTCTCTGTCCCCCCTCTCACTGTCCCCCCCTCTCTCTGTCCCCCCTCTCTCTGTCCCCCCCCCTCTCTGTCCCCCTCTCACTCTGTCCCCCTCTCACTCTGTCCCCCTCTCACTCTGTCCCCCTCTCTCTGTCCCCCTCTCTCTCTGTCCCCCTCTCTCTCTTTCGCCCTCTCTCTGTCCCTCCTCTCCCTGTCCCCCTCTCTCTGTCCCCTTCTCTCTGTCACCCTCTCTCTGCCCCCCTCTCTCTGTCACCCCTCTCTCTCTGTCCCCCTCTCTCTCTGTCCCCCCCTCTCTCTGTCCCCCTCTCTCTCTGTCCCCCTCTCTCTCTCTGTCCCCCTCTCTTTCTGTCCCCCTCTCTCTCTGTTCTCCCTCTCTCTGTCACCCCTCTCTCTGTCCCCCTCTCTCTCTGTCCCCCCCTCTCTCTGTCCCCCCCTCTCTCTGTCCCCCTCTCTCTCTGTCCCCCTCTCTTTCTGTCCCCCTCTCTCTCTGTTCTCCCTCTCTCTGTCCCTCCTCTCTCTGACCCCACTCTGTCACCATCTCTCTGTCCCCTCTCCCTCTGTTCCCTCTCGCTCTGACCTCTCTCTCTGCACCCCCAATCTGGTCCCCCCCTCCCCCCTCTGTCCCCTCTCTCCCTGTCCCCTCTCTCTCTGTCCCCTCTCTCTCTGTCCCCCTCTCTCTCTATCCCTCTCTCTCTCTGACCCCCTCTCTCTGCCCCCTCGCTCTGTTCCCCACTCTCTGTTCCCCCATCTCTATCGCCCTCTCTCTGTCCCCCCCCCGTCACCGTCTCTCTGCCCCCTCTCTGTCACAGTTTCTCTGTCCCCCCCTCTCTCTGCCCCCTCTCTCTGTCACCGTCTCTCTATCCCCCCTTCTCTCTTCCCACCTTTCTCTGTTCCCCCTCTCTTTGTCCCTCCCTCTCTCTGCCCCCCTCTCTCTCTGTCCCCCTCTCTCTGTTGCCTCTTTCTGCCCCTACTCTCTCTGTCCCCCTCTCTCTCTGTCCCCCTCTCTCTCTGTCCCCCTCTCTCTGTTGCCTCTTTCTGCCCCCTCTCTCTCTGTCCCCCCTCTCTCTCTGACCCCCTCTATCTCCCCCGCTCTCTGTCCCCCTCTCTCTTTTGCCCGCCCTCGCTGTCGCCCGTCTCTCTGTCCCACTCTCTCTGTCCCACTCTCTCTGCCCCCCGACCCCTCTCTCTGTCCCCTCTCTCTCTGTTGCCCTCTCTCTGTCCCCCTCTCTCTGTCCCCTCTCTCTCTCCCCTGCTCTTTGACCCCCCTCTGTCTCCCTCTCTCTCTCTGTCCCCTCTCTCTGTCCACCTCTCTCTATCCCCATTTCACTGTCCCCCTCTCTCTCTCCCGCTCTCTGACCCCCTCCCTGTCATCCTCTCTTTCTGCCCCCTGTCTCTGCCTCCTCTCTCTCTGACCCCCTCTCTCTGACCCCCGTCCCCCTCTCTCTGTGTCCTCTCTCTCTCCCCTCACTCTACCCCCCTCTCTCACTGCCCCCCTCTCTCTGACCCCCGTCCCCCTCTCTCTGTGTCCTCTCTCTCTCCCCGCTCTCTGACCCGCTCTCTCTGACCCCTCTCTCTTTCTCTGTCCCCACTCTCTCCATCTCCCCACTCTCTGTCCCCCTCTGTCCCCTCTCTCTCCCACCCGCATCTCTCTATCCCTCCTCTTTGTCCCCCTCTCTCTCTGTCCCCCACTCTCTCAGTCCCGCTCTCTCTGTTCCCCCATCTCTGTCCCCCTCTCTCTCCCACCCGCCTCTCTCTGTCTCCCCATATCTCTGTCCTCCCTCTCTCTATCCACCCCCTCTCTGTCCCCCCCTCTCTCTGTCCCCCCTCTCTCTCTGTCCCCCCTCTCTCTGTCCCCCTCTCTCTCTGTCCCCCTCTCTCTCTGTCCCCCACTCTCTCTGTCCCTCTCTCTCTGTCCCCCCTCTCTCTGTCCCCCCCTCTCTCTGTCCCCCCCTCTCTGTCACCCCTCTCCCTGTCCCCCCTCTCTCTGTCCCCCCTCTCTCTCTGTCCCCCCTCTCTCTGTCCCCCTCTCTCTCTGTCCCCCTCTCTCTCTGTCCCCCTCTCTCTCTGTCCCCCTCTCTCTCTGCCCCCCTCTCTCTCTGTCCCCCTCTCTCTCTGTCCCCCTCTCTCTGTCCCCCTCTCTCTCTGTCCCCCTCTCTCTGTCCCCCCCTTCTCTCTGTCCCCCCCCTCTCCCTCTGTCCCCCTCTCTCTCTGTCCCCCTCTCTCTCTGTCCCCCTCTCTCTGTCCCCCCCTTCTCTCTGTCCCCCTTCTCTCTGCCCCCCTCTCTCTGTCCCCCCCTCTCTCTGTCCCTCTCTCTCTATCCCCCTCTCTCTGTGCCCCCCTGTCTCTGTCCCCCTCTCTCTCTGTCCCCCCCTCTCTCTGTCCCCCCCTCTCTCTGTCCCCCCCTCTCTCTGTCCCCCCTCTCACTGTCCCCCCCTCTCTCTGTCCCCCCCTCTCTCTGTCCCCCCCTCTCTGTCCCCCTCTCACTCTGTCCCCCTCTCACTCTGTCCCCCTCTCACTCTGTCCCCCTCTCTCTGTCCCCCTCTCTCTCTGTCCCCCTCTCTCTCTTTCGCCCTCTCTCTGTCCCTCCTCTCCCTGTCCCCTTCTCTCTGTCACCCTCTCTCTGTCCCCCTCTCTCTGTCCCCTTCTCTCTGTCACCCTCTCTCTGCCCCCCTCTCTCTGTCACCCCTCTCTCTGTCCCCCTCTCTTTCTGTCCCTCTCTCTCTCTGTTCTCCCTCTCTCTGTCACCCCTCTCTCTGTCCCCCTCTCTCTCTGTCCCCCCCCTCTCTGTCCCCCCCTCTCTCTGTCCCTCTCTCTCTATCCCCCTCTCTCTGTCCCCCCCTCTCTCTGTCCCCCTCTCTCTCTGTCCCCGCCTTCTCTCTGTCCCCCCCTCTCCCTCTGTCCCCCTCTCTCTCTGTCCCCCTCTCTCTCTGTCCCCCTCTCTCTGTCCCCCCCCTTCTCTCTGTCCCCCTTCTCTCTGCCCCCCTCTCTCTGTCCCCCTCTCTCTCTGTCCCTCTCTCTCTATCCCCCTCTCTCTTTCCCCCCTCTCTCTGTCCCCCTCTCTCTCTGTCCCCCCTCTCACTGTCCCCCCCTCTCTCTGTCCCCCCCTCTCTCTGTCCCCCCCCTCTCTGTCCCCCTCTCACTCTGTCCCCCTCTCTCTGTCCCCCTCTCTCTCTGTCCCCCTCTCTCTCTTTCGCCCTCTCTCTGTACCTCCTCTCCCTGTCCCCCTCTCTCTGTCCCCTTCTCTCTGTCACCCTCTCTCTGCCCCCCTCTCTCTGTCACCCCTCTCTCTGTCCCCCTCTCTCTCTGTCCCCCCCTCTCTCTGTCCCCCTCTCTTTCTGTCCCCCTCTCTCTCTGTTCTCCCTCTCTCTGTCACCCCTCTCTCTGTCCCCCTCTCTCTCTGTCCCCCCCTCTCTCTGTCCCCCCCTCTCTCTGTCCCCCTCTCTCTCTGTCCCCCTCTCTTTCTGTCCCCCTCTCTCTCTGTCCCCCTCTTTCTCTGTCTCCCCCTCTCTCTGTCCCCCCCTCTCTCTGTCCCCCTCTCTCTCTGTCCCCCTCTCTTTCTGTCCCCCTCTCTCTCTGTTCTCCCTCTCTCTGTCCCTCCTCTCTCTGACCCCACTCTGTCACCATCTCTCTGTCCCCTCTCCCTCTGTTCCCTCTCGCTCTGACCTCTCTCTCTGCACACCCAATCTGGTCCCCCCCCTCCCCCCTCTGTCCCCTCTCTCCCTGTCCCCTCTCTCTCTGTCCCCTCTCTCTCTGTCCCCCTCTCTCTCTATCCCTCTCTCTCTCTGACCCCCTCTCTCTGCCCCCTCGCTCTGTTCCCCACTCTCTGTTCCCCCATCTCTATCGCCCTCTCTCTGTCCCCCCCCGTCACCGTCTCTCTGCCCCCTCTCTGTCACAATTTCTCTGTCCCCCCCTCTCTCTGCCCCCTCTCTCTGTCACCGTCTCTCTATCCCCCCTTCTCTCTTCCCACCTTTCTCTGTTCCCCCTCTCTTTGTCCCTCCCTCTCTCTGCCCCCCTCTCTCTCTGTCCACCCCCCCCTCTGTCCCCCCCCCCCCCTCTGTCCCCCCCTCTCTGTCCCCCCTCTCTGTCTCCCTCTCTCTGTCACCGTCTCTCTATCCCCCCTTCTCTCTGCCCCCCTTTCTCTGTTCCCCCTCTTTGTCCCTCCCTCTCTCTGTCCCCCTCTCTCTCTGTCCCCCTCTCTCTGTTGCCTCTTTCTGCCCCCTCTCTCTCTGTCCCCCTCTCTCTCTGTCCCCCTCTCTCTCTGTCCCCCTCTCTCTGTTGCCTCTTTCTGCCCCCTCTCTCTCTGTCCCCCCTCTCTCTCTGACCCCCTCTATCTCCCCCGCTCTCTGTCCCCCTCTCTCTTTTGCCCGCCCTCGCTGTCGCCCGTCTCTCTGTCCCACTCTCTCTGTCCCACTCTCTCTGCCCCCCGACCCCTCTCTCTGTCCCCTCTCTCTCTGTTCCCCTCTCTCTGTCCCCCTCTCTCTGTCCCCTCTCTCTCTCCCCTGCTCTTTGACCCCCCTCTGTCTCCCTCTCTCTCTCTGTCCCCTCTCTCTGTCCACCTCTCTCTATCCCCATTTCACTGTCCCCCTCTCTCTCTCCCGCTCTCTGACCCCCTCCCTGTCATCCTCTCTTTCTGCCCCCTGTCTCTGCCTCCTCTCTCTCTGACCCCCTCTCTCTGACCCCCGTCCCCCTCTCTCTGTGTCCTCTCTCTCTCCCCTCTCTCTACCCCCCCTCTCACTGCCCCCCTCTCTCTGACCTCCGTCCCCCTCTCTCTGTGTCCTCTCTCTCTCCCCGCTCTCTGACCCGCTCTCTCTGACCCCTCTCTCTTTCTCTGTCCCCACTCTCTCCATCTCCCCACTCTCTGTCCCCCTCTGTCCCCTCTCTCTCCCACCCGCATCTCTCTATCCCTCCTCTTTGTCCCCCTTTCTCTCTGTCCCCCACTCTCTCAGTCCCGCTCTCTCTGTTCCCCCATCTCTGTCCCCCTCTCTCTCCCACCCGCCTCTCTCTGTCTCCCCCTCTCTCTGTCCTCCCTCTCTCTATCCACCCCCTCTCTGTCCCCCCCTCTCTCTGTCCCCCCCTCTCTGTCCCCCCCTCTCTCTGTCCCCCCTCTCTCTCTGTCCCCCCTCTCTCTGTCCCCCTCTCTCTCTGTCCCCCTCTCTCTCTGTCCCCCACTCTCTCTGTCCCTCTCTCTCTGTCCCCTCTATCTCTCCCTGTCTCTCTGCCCTCTCTCTGTCCCCCTCTCTCTCTGTCCCCCTCTCTCTGTCCCCTCTATCTCTCCCTGTCTCTCTGCCCTCTCTCTGTCCCCCTCTCTCTCCATCCCCCCACTCTCTGTACCCCTCTCTCTGACCCCCTCTATCTCCCCAACTCCCTGTCACCCTCTCTCTGCCCCTCTCTCTCTTTCCCCTCTCTCTCACCCCCCTCTCTCTGTCCCCCTCTCTCTCTGTCCTCCTCTCTCTCTGCCCCCCTCTCTCTGTCCTCCTCTCTCTGTCCCTCTCTCTCTGCCCTCTCTCTGTCCCCCTCTCTCTCCATCCCCCCACTCTCTGTACCCCTCTCTCTGACCCCCTCTATCTCCCCAACTCCCTGTCACCCTCTCTCTGCCCCTCTCTCTCTTTCCCCTCTCTCTCTGCCCCACTCTCTCTGTCCCCCTCTCTCTCTGTCCTCCTCTCTCTCTGCCCCCCTCTCTCTGTCCTCCTCTCTCTGTCCCTCTCTCTCTGCCCCCCCCCACTCTGTCCCCCTCTCTCTCTGTCCCCCTCTCTCTCTGCCCCCCTCTCTCTGTCCTCCTCTCTCTGTCCCTCTCTCTCTGCCCCCCTCACTCTGTCCCCCCTGTCTCTCCCCCTGTGCCTCCCCCCATCGCTCTCTGCCCCTCTCTCTCTATCTCCCCCACTCTCTATTCCCCCTCTCTCTCTACCCCTCTCTCTCTATCTCCCCCACTCTCTGTCGCCTCTTTCTGCCCCCTCTCTCTCTATCCCCCCCTCTCTTTGCCCCCTCTCTCTGTCCCCCTCTCTCTGTCTCCTCTATCTCTCCCTCTATCGGTCTGCCCCCTCTCTGTCCCCCTCTCTCTCTGTCCCCCACTCTCTCCATCCACCCACTCTCTGTCCCCCTCTCTCTGACACCCCCTCTCTGACCACCCCTGTCTCCCTCACTCTGTACCTCTCTCTCTGTTCTCACTCTCTGACCCACTCTATCTCCCCAACTCTCTGTCACCCTCTCTCTGCCCCTCTCTCTTTCCCCTCTCTCACTGCCCCCCTCTCTCTGTCCCCCTCTCCCTGTCCCCCTCTCTCTGTCCCTCTCTCCCTGCCCCCCTCACTCTGTCCCCCTCTGTCTGCCCCTATCACTCTGCCCCTCTCTCTCTGCCCCTCTCTCTGTCCCCCTCTCTCTCTGTCCCCCTCTCTCTCTGTCCCCCTCTCTCTCTGTCCCCCTCTCTCTCTGTCTCCCTCTCTCTCCATCTCCCCACTCTCTGTCCCCCTCTGTCCCCTCTCTCTCCCACCCGCATCTCTCTATCCCTCCTCTTTGTCCCCCTTTCTCTCTGTCCCCCACTCTCTCAGTCCCGCTCTCTCTGTTCCCCCATCTCTGTCCCCCTCTCTCTCCCACCCGCCTCTCTCTGTCTCCCCCTCTCTCTGTCCTCCCTCTCTCTATCCACCCCCTCTCTGTCCCCCCCTCTCTCTGTCCCCCCCTCTCTGTCCCCCCCTCTCTCTGTCCCCCCTCTCTCTCTGTCCCCCCTCTCTCTGTCCCCCTCTCTCTCTGTCCCCCTCTCTCTCTGTCCCCCACTCTCTCTGTCCCTCTCTCTCTGTCCCCTCTATCTCTCCCTGTCTCTCTGCCCTCTCTCTGTCCCCCTCTCTCTCTGTCCCCCTCTCTCTGTCCCCTCTATCTCTCCCTGTCTCTCTGCCCTCTCTCTGTCCCCCTCTCTCTCCATCCCCCCACTCTCTGTACCCCTCTCTCTGACCCCCTCTATCTCCCCAACTCCCTGTCACCCTCTCTCTGCCCCTCTCTCTCTTTCCCCTCTCTCTCACCCCCCTCTCTCTGTCCCCCTCTCTCTCTGTCCTCCTCTCTCTCTGCCCCCCTCTCTCTGTCCTCCTCTCTCTGTCCCTCTCTCTCTGCCCTCTCTCTGTCCCCCTCTCTCTCCATCCCCCCACTCTCTGTACCCCTCTCTCTGACCCCCTCTATCTCCCCAACTCCCTGTCACCCTCTCTCTGCCCCTCTCTCTCTTTCCCCTCTCTCTCTGCCCCACTCTCTCTGTCCCCCTCTCTCTCTGTCCTCCTCTCTCTCTGCCCCCCTCTCTCTGTCCTCCTCTCTCTGTCCCTCTCTCTCTGCCCCCCCCACTCTGTCCCCCTCTCTCTCTGTCCCCCTCTCTCTCTGCCCCCCTCTCTCTGTCCTCCTCTCTCTGTCCCTCTCTCTCTGCCCCCCTCACTCTGTCCCCCCTGTCTCTCCCCCTGTGCCTCCCCCCATCGCTCTCTGCCCCTCTCTCTCTATCTCCCCCACTCTCTATTCCCCCTCTCTCTCTGCCCCTCTCTCTCTATCTCCCCCACTCTCTGTCGCCTCTTTCTGCCCCCTCTCTCTCTATCCCCCCCCTCTCTTTGCCCCCTCTCTCTGTCCCCCTCTCTCTGTCTCCTCTATCTCTCCCTCTATCGGTCTGCCCCCTCTCTGTCCCCCTCTCTCTCTGTCCCCCACTCTCTCCATCCACCCACTCTCTGTCCCCCTCTCTCTGACACCCCCTCTCTGACCACCCCTGTCTCCCTCACTCTGTACCTCTCTCTCTGTTCTCACTCTCTGACCCACTCTATCTCCCCAACTCTCTGTCACCCTCTCTCTGCCCCTCTCTCTTTCCCCTCTCTCACTGCCCCCCTCTCTCTGTCCCCCTCTCCCTGTCCCCCTCTCTCTGTCCCTCTCTCCCTGCCCCCCTCACTCTGTCCCCCTCTGTCTGCCCCTATCACTCTGCCCCTCTCTCTCTGCCCCTCTCTCTGTCCCCCTCTCTCTCTGTCCCCCTCTCTCTCTGTCCCCCTCTCTCTCTGTCCCCCTCTCTCTCTGTCTCCCTCTCTCTCTGTCTCCCCTCTCTCTGTCGCCCCTCTCTCTGTCCCCCCTCTCTCTGTCCCCCCTCTCTCTGTCCCCCCTCTCTCTCTTTCACCCTCTCTCTGTCTGCCTCGCTCTGTTCTCCCTCTCTCTGTCCCCCTGTCTCTCTGTCCCCCTCTCTCTGTCCCTCCTCTCTCTGCCCCCTCTCTCTGTCCCTCCTCTCTCTGCCCCCTCTCTATCACCATCTCTCTATCCCCTCTCCCTCTGTTCCCTCTCGCTCTGTCCCCCTCTCTCTGGTCCCCCCCTCCCCCCTCTGTCCTCTCTCTCTCTGTCCCCGCTCTCTCTGTCACCCTCTCTCTCTATCCCTCTCTCTGTCTGACCGTCTCTCTCTGCCCCCTCGCTCTGTTTCCCGCTCTCTGTTCCCCCATCTCTATCGCCCTCTCTCTGCCCCCTCTCAGTCACCGTCTCTCTGTCCCCCTCTCTCTGTCCCCGTCTCTCTGCCCCCTCTCTGTCACAGTCTCTCTGTCCCCCCTCTCTCTGTCCACCCCCTCTCTCTGTCCCCGTCTCTGTCGCCCTCTGTCTGCCCCCTCTCTCTCTGCCCACCTCTCTGTCCCCCTCTCTCTCTCTATCCCCCACTCTCTCCATCCGCCCACTCTCTGTCCCCCTCTCTCTGACCCACCCTCTCTCCCCCACACTGTACCCCTCTCTCTCTCTCTCTCTCCCTCTGCCCCCTCTCTCTGTCACCGTCTCTCTATCCCCCCTTCTCTCTGGCCCGCCTTTCTCTGTTCCCCCTCTCTTTGACCCCCTCTCTCTGTCCCCCCTCTCTCTATCCCCCCTTCTCTCTGACCCCTTCTCTCTCTGTCCTTCTCTCTCTTTGACCCCCTCTCTCTGTCCCCCTCTTTCTGCCCCCTTCTCTCTCTGTCCCCCTCTCTCTCACTGACCCCCTCTCTCTCTGACCCCTTCTATCTCCCCCACTCTCTGTCCCCCTCTCTCTGTCGCCGTCTCTCTGTCCCCCTCTCTCTCTCTGTCCCCTCTCTCTCTGTTGAAACTTTATTGCTGGAACAGCACAGCAGGTCAGGCAGCATCCAGGGAACAGGAGATTCGACGTTTCGGGCACAGACCCTTCTTCTGAAGAAGGGCCTGTGCCCGAAACGTCGAATCTCCTGTTCCCTGGATGCTGCCTGACCTGCTGTGCTGTTCCAGCAATAAAGTTTCAACTTTGATCTCCAGCATCTGCAGACCTCACTTTCCCCTCTCTCTCTGTCCCCCTCTATCTGTCCCCTCTCTCTCCCACCCTCTCTGACCCCCTCTCTTCCCCGCTCTCTGACCCCCTCTCTGTTGCCCTCTCTCTGTCCCCGCTCTCTCTGCACCCCCGACCCCTCTCTCTGTCCCCCGCTCTCTGACCCCCTCTCTGTTGCCCTCTCTCTGTTCACGTCTCTCTGTCCCCCTCTCTCTTTTCCCCTCACTCCTGTCCCCCTCACTCTGTTCCCTCTCTCTCCCCCGCTCTTTGACCCCCTCTCTGTCGCCCTCTCTCTCTGCCCCCTCTCCCTCTGCCCCCCTCTCTCTGCCCCCCTCTCTCTGTCCCCCTCTCTCTATCCCGCACTCACTGCCACCTCTCTCTCTGACCCGCTCTCTGTCACCATCTTTCTATCCCCCCTTCTCTCTGTTCCCCCTTTCTCTGTCCCCCCTCTCTCTGTCGCCCCTCTCTCTCTGTCCCCCCTCTCTCTCTGACCCCCTCTCTCTCTGACCCCCTCTATCTCCCCTGCTCTCTGTCACCCTCTCTCTGACCCCCTCTCTCTCTGACCCCCTCTATCTCCCCCGCTCCCTGTCCCCCTCTCTCTGTCCCCCCTCTCTCGCTGTCGCCCCTCTCTCTGTCCCACACTCTGTCCCACTCTCTCTGCCCCCCCGACCCCTCTCTCTGTCCCTTCTCTCTCTCTGTTCCCCTCTCTCTATCCCCCTCTCTCTGTCCCCTCTCTCTCTCCCCCGCTCTTTGACCCCCTCTCTGTCACCCTCTCTCCCTGCCCCTCTCTCTCTGTCCCCCTCTCTCTATCCCCATCTCACTGCCCCCTCTCTCTATCTCCTGCTCTCTAACCCCTTCTCTGTCATCCTTTCTTTCTGCACTCTCTCTGCCCCCTCTCTCTCTGCCCCCCTGTCTCTGTCCCCCTCTCTCTATCCCCCTCTCACTGCCCCCTCTCTCCCTCTCCCGCTCTCTGACACCCTCTCTCTCACCCTTTCTCTCTGCCCCCTCTCTCTCTGCCCCCTCTCTCTCTGCCCCCACTCTCTCTGCCCCCCCCTCTCTGTCCCCCCCTCTCTGTCCCCCCACTCTCTGTCCCCCCACTCTCTGTCCCCCTCTCTCTGACCCCCTCTCTCTCCCCCACTCTGTACCCCTCTCTCTGTCTCCCTCTCTCTGCCCCCCTCTCTGTCACCGTCTTTCTATCCCCCTTCTCTCTGTTCCCCCTTTTGCTGTTCCCCCTCTCTCTGTACCCCTCTCTCTGTCCCCCCCTCTCTCTGTCCCCCCCTCTCTCTGTCCCCCCTCTCTCTGTCCCCCCTCTCTCTCTGACCCCCTCCATCTCCCCCACTCTCTGTCCCCTGCTCTCTGTCGCCCTCTCTCTGACCCCCACTCTCTCTGTCCCCCCCTCTCTCTCTGACCCCCTCTCTCTCTGACCCCCTCTCTCTCTCTCCCACTCTCTGACCTCCTCTCTGTCACCCTTTCTCTCTGTCCCCGTCTCTCTGCCCCCACTCTCTCTGTCCCCGCCTCTGCCCCCCTCTCTCTCTCTGCCCTCTCTCTCTGTCCTCCTCTCTCTCTGTCCCCCTCTCTCTCTGCCCCTCTCTCTCTGACCCCCTCTGTCTCTGACCCCGTCTCTCTCTGCCCCCTCTCTCTGTACCCTCTCTCTCTGTCCCCCTCTCTCTCTGTACCCTCTCTCTCTGTCCCCCTCTCTCTTTGTCCCGCTCTCTCTGTTCCACCCCTCTCTGTCGCCCTCTCTCTGACCCCCCTCTCTCTGTCCCACTCTCTCTGTCCCACTCTCTCTGTCCCCCTCTCTCTCTGTCCCCCTCTCTCTCTGTCCCCCTCTCTCTCTCTGTCCCCCTCTCTCTCTGTCCCTCTCTCTCTCTCTGTCCCTCTCTCTCTACACATCTCTCTCTCTGTCCCCTCTCTCTCTGTCCCCTCTCTCTCTGTCCCCTCTCTCTCTGTCCCCTCTCTCTCTGTCCCCCTCTCTCTCTGTCCCCCTCTCTCTCTGTCCCCCTCTCTCTCTATCCCCCCCTCTCTCTCTGTCCCTCTCTCTCTACACATCTCTCTCTCTGTCCCCTCTCTCTCTGTCCCCTCTCTCTCTGTCCCCTCTCTCTCTGTCTCCTTCTCTCTCTGTCTCCCCTCTCTCTGTCCCCCTCTCTCTATCCCCCTCTCACAGTCCCCTCTCTCCCGCTCTCTAACCACCTCTCTGTCACCCCCTCTCTCTGCCCCCTCTCTCTCTGCCCCCCTCTCACTGTCCCGCTCTCTCTGTCCCCTCTTTCTCCCCCGCTCTCTGACCCCCTCTCTGTTGCCCTCTTTCTGCCCCCTATCTCTCTGCCCCCCTCTCTGTCCCCCCTCTCTCTCTCTGTCCCCCTCTCTCTGTCCCTCTCTCTCTCTCTCTGTCGCCCTCTCTCTGTCGCCCTCTCTCTGACGCCCTCTCTCTGACCCCCACTCTCTCACACCCGCCTCTCCCTGCACCACCTCACTGTCCCCCCCTCTCTCTCTCCCCTCTCTCTGTCCCCCTCTCTCTGTCCCCTCTCTCTCTCCCCCGCTCTCTGACCCCCTCTCTGTTGCCCTGTCTCTGCCCCCACTCTCTCTGCCCCCGACCCCTCTCTCTGTCCCCCTCTCTCTCTCTCTGTCCCACTCTCTCTGTCTCCCTCTCTCTGCCCCCCCCCTGTCACCGTCTCTCTATCCCCCCTTCTCTCTGTTCCCCCTTTCTCTGCTCCCCCTCTCTCTGTCCCCGTCTCTCTGCCCCCACTCTCTCTGTCCCCCCCCTCTGCCCCCCTCTCTCTCTCTGCCCTCTCTCTCTGTCCTCCTCTCTCTCTGACCCCCTCTGTCTCTGACCCCGTCTCTCTCTGCCCCCTCTCTCTGTACCCTCTCTCTCTCTGTCCCCCTCTCTCTCTGTACCCTCTCTCTCTGTCCCCCTCTCTCTTTGTCCCGCTCTCTCTGTTCCACCCCTCTCTGTCGCCCTCTCTCTGACCCCCCTCTCTCTGTCCCACTCTCTCTGTCCCACTCTCTCTGTCCCCCTCTCTCTCTGTCCCCCTCTCTCTCTGTCCCCCTCTCTCTCTCTGTCCCCCTCTCTCTCTCTGTCCCTCTCTCTCTCTCTGTCCCTCTCTCTCTACACATCTCTCTCTCTGTCCCCCTCTCTCTTTGTCCCGCTCTCTCTGTTCCACCCCTCTCTGTCGCCCTCTCTCTGACCCCCCTCTCTCTGTCCCACTCTCTCTGTCCCACTCTCTCTGTCCCCCTCTCTCTCTGTCCCCCTCTCTCTCTGTCCCCCTCCCTCTCTCTGTCCCCCTCTCTCTCTCTGTCCCCTCTCTCTCTGTCCCCTCTCTCTCTGTCCCCCTCTCTCTCTGTCCCCCTCTCTCTCTGTCCCCCTCTCTCTCTCTGTCCCTCTCTCTCTACACATCTCTCTCTCTGTCCCCTCTCTCTCTGTCCCCTCTCTCTCTGTCCCCTCTCTCTCTGTCTCCTTCTCTCTCTGTCTCCCCTCTCTCTGTCCCCCTCTCTCTATCCCCCTCTCACAGTCCCCTCTCTCTCCCGCTCTCTGACCACCTCTCTGTCACCCCCTCTCTCTGCCCCCTCTCTCTCTGCCCCCCTCTCACTGTCCCGCTCTCTCTGTCCCCTCTTTCTCCCCCGCTCTCTGACCCCCTCTCTGTTGCCCTCTTTCTGCCCCCTATCTCTCTGCCCCCCTCTCTGTCCCCCCCTCTCTCTCTGTCCCCCTCTCTCTGTCCCCCTCTCTCTCTCTCTGTCCCCCTCTCTCTGTCCCCCTCTCTATGTCCCCCTCCCTCTCTCTGTCCCCCTCTCTCTCTCTGTCCCCCTCTCTCTGTCCCCCTCTCTCTGTCCCCCTCTCTCTCTGTCCCCCTCTCTCTCTGTCCCCCTCTCTCTCTGTCCCCCTCTCTCTGTCGCCCTCTCTCTGTCCCCCTCTCTCTCTGTCCCCCTCTCTCTCTGTTCCCCCTCTCTCTGCCCCCCCTCTCTCTGTCCCCCCTCTCTCTGTCCCCCCTCTATCAGCCCCCCACTCTCTGTTCCCCCCCTCTCTCTGTCCCCCTCTCTCTGTCCCCCTCTCTCTCTGTCCCCCTCTCTCTATCCCCCCTCTCTCTGCCCCCTCTCTCTGTCCCCCCTCTCTCTGTTCCCCCCTCTCTCTGTTCCCCCCCTCTCTGTCCCCCTCTCTCTGTCCCCCTCTCTCTCTGTCCCCCCCTCTCTCTGTCCCCTCTCTCTCTGTCCCCCTCTCTCTGTCCCCCCTCTCTCTGTCCCCCTCTCTCTATCCCCCCTCTCTCTGTCCCCCTCTCTCTATCCCCCCTCTCTCTGCCCCCCCTCTCTCTGTCCCCCCCCTCACTGTCCCGCTCTCTCTGTCCCCTCTTTCTCCCCCGCTGTCTGACCCCCTCTCTGTTGCCCTCTTTCTGCCCCCTATCTCTCTGCCCCCCTCTCTGTCCCCCCTCTCTCTCTCTGTCCCCCTCTCTCTGTCCCCCCCTCTCTCTCTCTGTCCCCCTCTCTATGTCCCCCTCCCTCTCTCTGTCCCCCTCTCTCTCTCTGTCCCCCTCTCTCTGTCCCCCTCTCTCTGTCCCCCTCTCTCTCTGTCCCCCTCTCTCTCTGTCCCCCTCTCTCTCTGTCCCCCTCTCTCTGTCCCCCTCTCTCTGTCCCCCTCTCTCTGTCCCCCTCTCTCTCTGTACCCTCTCTCTCTGTCCCCCTCTCTCTGTCCCGCTCTCTCTGTTCCACCCCTCTCTGTCGCCCTCTCTCTGACCCCCCTCTCTCTGTCCCACTCTCTCTGTCCCACTCTCTCTGTCCCCCTCTCTCTATCCCCCCTCTCTCTGCCCCCTCTCTCTGTCCCCCCTCTCTCTGTTCCCCCCTCTCTCTGTTCCCCCCCCCTCTCTGTCCCCCTCTCTCCGTCCCCCTCTCTCTCTGTCCCCCCCTCTCTCTGTCCCCTCTCTCTCTGTCCCCCTCTCTCTGTCCCCCCTCTCTCTGTCCCCCTCTCTCTATCCCCCCTCTCTCTGCCCCCCCTCTCTCTGTCCCCCCCTCTCTCTGGCCCCTCTCTCTCTGTCCCCCTCTCTCTGTCCCCCTCTCTCTGTCCCCCCTCTCTCTGTCCCCCTCTCTCTATCCCCCCTCTCTCTGCCCCCCCTCTCTCTGTTCCCCCCTCTCTCTGTTCCCCCCTCTCTCTGTTCCCCCCTTTCTCTGTTGCCCCTCTCTCTGTCGCCCCTCTCTCTGTCGCCGTCTCTCTGTCCCACACTCTCTCTCTGTCCCACTCTCTCTCTCTGCCCCCTCTCTCTCTGCCCCCTCTCTCTCTTTGCCCCCTCTCTCTCTCTGTCCCCCTCTCTCTCTCTGTCCCCCTCTCTCTCTCTGCCCCCTCTCTCTCTCTGCCCCCCTCTCTCTCTGCCCCCTCTCTCTCTCTGCCCCCTCTCTCTCTCTGCCCCCTCTCTCGCTGTCGCCCCTCTCTCTGTCCCACTCTCTCTGCCCCCCCGACCCCTCTCTCTGTTCCTCCTCTCTCTGTCCCGCCTCTCTCTGCCCCCCATCTCTGTCCCCCCCTCTCTCTGCCCCCCATCTCTGTCCCCCCCTCTCTGTCCCCCTCTCTCTGTCCCCCTCTCTCTGTCCCCCTCTCTCTGTCCCCCCTCTCTCTCTGTCCCCCCTCTCTCTGTTCCCCCCTCTCTCTCTGCCCCCCCCCCACTCTCAGTCCCCTCTCTCTGACTCCCTCTCTCTGTCCCCCTCTCTCTGTCCCCCTCTCTCTGTCCCCCTCTCTCTGTCCCCCCTCTCTCTGTCCCCCCTCTCTCTGTCCCCCCTCTCTGTCACCGTCTTACTATCCCGCCTTCTCTCTGTCCCCCCCCTCTCTGTCCCCCCTCTATCTGCCCCCCTCTCTCTCTCCCCCCTCTCTCTGTCCCCCCTCTCTCTGTCCCCCTCTCTCTCTGACTCCCTCTATCTCCCCCACTCTCTGTCCCCCGCTCTCTGTTGCCCTCTCTCTGACCCCCACTCTCTCTGTCCCCCTCTCTCTCTCTGACCACCTCTATCTCCCCCGCTCCCTGTCCCCCCTCTCTCTGTTGCCCTCTCTCGCTGTCACCCTCTGTCGCCCTGTCTCTGACCCCCTCTCTCACACCTGCCTCTCCCTGTACCACCTCACTGTCCCCCTCTCTCGCTGTCGTCCCTCTCTCTGTCACCGTCTCTCGGTCCCCCCCTCTCTCTGTCCCCCTCTCTCTGTACCCTCTCTCTCTGTCCCCCTCTCTCTTTGTCCCGCTCTCTCTGTTCCACCCCTCTCTGTCGTCCTCTCTCTGACCCCCCTCTCTCTGTCCCCTCTCTCTCTGTCCCCTATCTCTCTGTCCCCCTCTCTCTCTGTCCCCCTCTCTCTGTCCCCCTCTCTCTGTCCCCCTCTCTCTGTCCCCCCTCTCTCTCTGTCCCCCCCCTCTCTCTGTCCCCCCTCTCTCTCTGTCCCCCCCTCTCTCTGCCCCCCATCTCTGTCCCCCCCTCTCTGCCCCCCTCTCTCTGTCCCCCTCTCTCTGTCCCCCTCTCTCTGTCCCCCCTCTCTCTCTGTCCCCCCTCTCTCTGTTCCCCCCTCTCTCTCTGCCCCCCCCACTCTCTGTCCCCTCTCTCTGACTCCCTCTCTCTGTCCCCCTCTCTCTGTCCCCCTCTCTCTGTACCCCCTCTCTCTGTCCCCCTCTCTCTGTTCCCCCTCTCTCTGTCCCGCCTCTCTCTGCCCCCCATCTCTGTCCCCCCCTCTCTGTCCCCCTCTCTCTGTCCCCCTCTCTCTGTCCCCCCTCTCTCTCTGTCCCCCCTCTCTCTGTCCCCCTCTCTCTGTCCCCCTCTCTCTGTCCCCCCTCTCTCTGTCCTCCCCCTCTCTCTGTCCCCCCTCTCTCTGTTCCCCCCTCTCTCTGTTCCCCCCTCTCTCTGTACCCCCTCTCTGTCCCCCCTCTATCTGCCCCCCTCTCTCTGTTCCCCCCTCTCTCTGTTCCCCCCTCTCTCTGTACCCCCTCTCTGCCCCCTCTCTCTCTGCCCCCTCTCTCTCTCTGCCCCCCTCTCTCTCTCTGCCCCCTCTCTCTCTGCCCCCCATCTCTCTGCCCCCTCTCTCGCTGTCGCCCCTCTCTCTGTCCCACTCTCTCTGCCCCCCGACCCCTCTCTCTGTCTCCTCTCTCTCTCTCCCGCTCTTTGACCCCCTCTCTGTCACCCTCTCTCCCTGCCCCCTCTCTCACTGCCCCCCCTCTCTCTCTCCCGCTCTCTGACCCCCTCTCAGTCACCCTTTCTCTCTGGCCCCTCTCTCTCTGCCCCCCCCCACTCTCTGTCCCCTCTCTCTGACTCCCTCTCTCTCCCCCACTCTGTCCCCCTCTCTCTGTCTCCCTCTCTCTGCCCCCCCTCTCTGTCACCGTCTTACTATCCCCCCTTCTCTCTGTCCCCCCTCTCTCTGTCCCGCTCTCTCTGTCCCCCCTCTCTCTCTGACTCCCTCTATCTCCCCCACTCTCTGTCGCCCGCTCTCTGTTGCCCTCTCTCTGACCCCCACTCTCTCTGTCCCCCTCTCTCTCTCTGACACCCTCTATCTCCCCCGCTCCCTGTCCCCCCTCTCTCTGTTGCCCTCTCTCGCTGTCACCCTCTGTCGCCCTGTCTCTGACCCCCTCTCTCACACCTGCCTCTCCCTGTACCACCTCACTGTCCCCCTCTCTCGCTGTCGTCCCTCTCTCTGTCACCGTCTCTCCGTCCCCCACTCTCTCTGTCCCCCTCTCTCTGTCCCCCTCTCTCTGTCCCCCTCTCTCTGTCCCCCTCTCTCTCTGTCCCCCTCTCTCTCTATCCCCCTCTCTCTCTGTCCCCCCTCTCTGTCCCCTCTCCCTCTCCCCTGCTCTCTGAACCCCTCTATGTTGCCCTCTCTCTGCATCCTCTCTCTCTGTACCTCCCTCTCTCTGTCCCCCTCTCTCTCTGCCTCCCTCTCTCTGTCCCCTCTCTCTCTCCCGCCCGCTGTCTGACCCCCTCTCTCTGTCCCCCTCTCTCTCTGACTCCCTCTATCTCCCCCACTCTCTGTCCCCCGCTCTCTGTTGCCCTCTCTCTGACCCCCACTCTCTCTGTCCCCCTCTCTCTCTCTGACACCCTCTATCTCCCCCGCTCCCTGTCCCCCCTCTCTCTGTTGCCCTCTCTCGCTGTCACCCTCTGTCGCCCTGTCTCTGACCCCCTCTCTCACACCTGCCTCTCCCTGTACCACCTCACTGTCCCCCTCTCTCGCTGTCGTCCCTCTCTCTGTCACCGTCTCTCGGTCCCCCCCTCTCTCTGTCCCCCTCTCTCTGTCCCCCTCTCTCTGTCCCCCTCTCTCTCTGTCCCCCTCTCTCTCTGTCCCCCTCTCTCTCTGTCCCCCTCTCTCTGTCCCCTCTCCCTCTCCCCTGCTCTCTGAACCCCTCTCTGTCCCCCTCTCTCTGTTGCCTCTTTCTGCCCCCTCTCTCTCTGTCTCCCTCTCTCTGCCCCCCCTCTCTGTCACCGTCTCTCTATCCCCCCTTCTCTCTGTTCCTCCTTTCTCTGTTCCCCCTCTCTCTGTCCCCCTCTCTCTCTGTCCCCCTCTCTCTGTTGCCCTCTCTCTGCATCCTCTCTCTCTGTACCTCCCTCTCTCTGTCCCCCTCTCTCTCTGCCTCCCTCTCTCTGTCCCCCTCTCTCTCTCTCTGTCCCCCTCTCTCTGTCTCCCTCTCTCTGCCCCCCCTCTCTGTCACCGTCTCTCTATCCCCCCTTCTCTCTGTTCCTCCTTTCTCTGTTCCCCCTCTCTCTGTCCCCCTCTCTCTCTGTCCCCCTCTCTCTGTTGCCTCTTTCTGCCCCCTCTCTCTCTGTCCCCCTCTCTCTGTCCCCCACTCTCTCTGTCTCCCCCTCTGCCCCCCTCTCTCTCTCTGCCCCCCCTCTCTCTCTGCCCCCCTCTCTCTCTGCCCCCCTCTCTCTCTCTGCCCCTCTCTCTCTGCCCCCCTCTGTCTCTGACCCCCTCTGTCTCTGCCCCCCTCTCTCTCTGCCCCCCTCTCTCTCTGCCCCTCTCTTTCTGTCCCCCTCTCTCTCTGTACCCACTCTCTCTGTCCCCCACTCTCTCTGTCCCCCTCTCTCTTTGTCCCGCTCTCTCTCTGACCCCCCTCTCTCTGTCCCACTCTCTCTCGCTGTCCCTCTCTCTCTACACCTCTCTCTCTCTGTCCCTCTCTCTTTGTCCCCTCTCTCTTTGTCCCCTCTCTCTTTGTCCACTCTCTCTTTGTCCCCTCTCTCTCTGTCCCCTCTCTCTCTGTCTCCCGCTCTCTCTGTCTCCCCTCTCTCTGTCTCCCCTCTCTGTCTCCCTCGCTCTCTGTCTCCATCACTCTGTCCCACTCTCTCTGTCACCCTCTTTCTGCCCCCTCTCTCTCTGTCCCCCTCACTCTCTGTCCTCCTCTCTCTGTCCTCCTCTCTCTGTCCCCTCTCTCTGTTCCCCTCTCTCTGACCCCCTCTCTCTCCCAACCGCCTCTCTCTCTCCCCCGCTCTCTGCCCCCTCTCTCTGTCGCCCTCTTTCTGTCCCCCTCTTTCTGACCCCATCTCTCTCCCACCTGCCTCTCCCTCTGCCCCGCTCTCTGCCCCCTCTCTCTGTCGCCCTCTCTCTGTCCCCCTCTGTCTCCTACCCGCCTCTCTCTATCCCCCCTCTTTTTCACACTCTCTCTCTGTACCCCTCTCTCTGTTCCCTCTCTCTCTGTCCTTCTCTCTCTGCCATCCGCCTCTCTCTGACCCCCTCTCTCTCCCACCCGCCTCTCTCTCTGTCCCCCTCTTTCTCTCCGCCTCTCTCTCTGTACCCCTCTCTCTGCCCCCCTCTCTCTGTTCCCCTTTCTCTCTGGCCCCCTCTCTGTCACCCTCTCTTTGCCCCCTTCTCTGTCCCCCTCTCTCTCTGTCCCCCTCTCTCTCTCTGTCCCCCTCTCTCTCTCTCTGTCCCCCACTCTCTCCATCCCCCCCTACTGTCCCCCCTCTCTCTCTGTCCCCCTCTCTCTCTCTGTCCCCCACTCTCTCCATCCCCCCACTCTCTGTCCCCCTCTCTCCCCCCACTCTGTACCCCTCTCTGTCCCCCTCTCTATGTCCCCCTCTCTTTGTCCCCTCTATCTCCCCCTCTCTCTGTCCTCCTCTCTCTGTCCCCTATCTCTCTCCCCCTCTCTCTGTCCTCATCTCTCTGTCCCCTATCTCTCTCCCCCGCTCTCTGACCCCCTCTCTGTTACCCTCTCTCTGCCCACTTCTCTCTGCCCCCCTCTCTGTCCCCCTTTCTCTCTGTCCCCCACTCTCTCCATCCCCACACTCTCTGTCCCCCTCTCTCTGACCCCCTCTCTCCCACCCACTCTGTACCCTCTCTGTCCCCCACTCTCTGTCCCCCTCTCTCTGTCCCCTCTATCTTCCCCTCTCTCTGTCCCCCTTTCTCTCTGTCCCCCACTCTCTCCATCCCCACACTCTCTGTCCCCCTGTCTCTGACCTCCTCTCTCCCCCCCACTCTGTACCCTCTCTGTCCCCCACTCTCTGTCCCCCACTCTCTGTCCCCTCTATCTTCCCCTCTCTCTGTCCCCCTCTCTCTGTCCCCTCTATCTGTCCCCCTCTCTCTGTCCCCCTCTCTCTGTCCCCTCTATCTCCCCCTCTCTCTCTGTCCCCCTCTCTCTGTCTCCTCTCTCTCTCCCCCCCGCTGTCTGACCCCCACTCTGTCCCCCTCTCTCTGTCCCCCTCTCTCTGCCCCCTCTCTCTGTACCCCTCTCTCTGTCCCCCACTCTCTCCATCCCCCCACTCTCTGTCCCCCTCTCTCTGACCCCCTCTCTCTCTCCCACTCTGTCCCCCTCTCTGTCCCCCACTCTCTGTCCCCCACTCTCTGTCCCCTCTATCTTCCCCTCTCTCTGTCCCCCTCTCTCTGTCCCCCTCTATCTGTCCCCCTCTCTCTGTCCCCCTCTCTCTGTCCCCTCTATCTCCCCCTCTCTCTCTCTGTCCCCCTCTCTCTGTCCCCTCTCTCTCTCCCCCCCGCTGTCTGACCCCCACTCTGTCCCCCTCTCTCTGTCCCCCTCTCTCTGCCCCCTCTCTCTGTATCCCTCTCTCTGTCCCCCACTCTCTCCGTCCCCCACTCTCTCCCCCCACTCTGTACCCCACTCACTGTGCCCCTCTCTCTGTCGCACTCTCTATCCCCCCCCTTTTCTGTCCCCCCTCTCTCTGTCCCCCTCTCTCTGTCCCCCCTCTCTCTGACCCCTCTCTCATTATGTCCTCCCCTATTTCTCTCTCTCCCTCTCTCACCTTATCTCTCCCTTCCCTCTCTCTCTCCCTCTGTCTCTCCCTGCTCCTTCGCTCTCTCTCCATCTTCTCTCACTCTCGATCCCCCTCCCTCGGTGTCTCTCTCTCTCTCCACCTCCCTCCGTTTCTCTCTGACTCAATCTCTCTCCCTCCTGTCCTGCCGTTCCTCTCTCCCTGACACACTCTGTCTCCCTGGTCCTTCCCTCTCCCTCTAACCTAGAGACTGGGTGTTTGTGGTGAGGCTGCGTGTGGGGGGTGGGGGTGAGATGATTGAGAGATGTGGGAAGTGGGGAAATTGGGGTAGAGACGGAATTGCGGGAGGGAGACAGAGATGGCAGGAGAGAGAGAGTGAGGGTGAGGGGGAGAGAGAAGAATGGAGGCAGGTGGAGAAACTCATGTTGGGGTGTGAGAGAGAGAGGGGCAGAGTGAGGCAGAAAGAATAGTGGAGGCAGGTGGAGAAACCGGGGTTGGGGGGGGGGTGTCTGAGAGAGGACCAGAGAGAGTGAAAGGGAGAGGAGGTGAGAGAGAGAGACAGTGTGCAGAGAGAGAGAGAGAGAGGGAGAGAATTGAGGAGGAAGAGTCGGGGAGAGGAAATGGGGAGGCCAGGTTGCAGTGTGGGGGGGACAGAGGGAGTTAAACCCAGCTCCTGAGCTCAGGGCCCGGTGCCCTCCCCTTCCCTGAGGACCAGGATTTGGGGCTGAGTCTGTCTCTCTCCAGCTCAGCTTCTCCAACACAAAGACACACAACAACATCGGTCACTCTGCTGCTCGGCACGCTTTAATCAACATTTTTATTGGTTACAAATGGAAGTGATGGATACAGTCAGTGGGATGGTGCCTTTTCTCACCGGCCCCTGAGTTGTGAGAAACATTGAAATGTTTCCCTGTAACCCCCCTGTGGGATAAGGATGGACAACCCAGCGCTACCCTCAGTCTGTTACCATAGCGACAGGCTGCTCCATCGCTGAAACACTGAACTGAAATGAGAAAATCCCGGATGGATTGATTAATGCGGGAATTTGATGGATGGATGGATCTGGGTGAAGGGATATTTCAGCACATTCTTCAGCTGCTGCCTAAACTTAGTCTGGGTCACGGCATAAATCGCGGTGTTTGTGCAGCAACTGAGGAGCTGCAGCATGAAGCCCAATTCCTGCACAAACCAATCGAGATACACAGACCGATACCCAAAATCATACAACCGTCTCCATAGAGAATACAGCATTAACATTGACCATAACAGGATGAAATTGGCCGAGATCACAAACAGTAAAATGATGGATTTTTTTCGGTTTCTCATTTCAGTGTCAGACTGAGCGTCCCCATTGGTGTGAGCACGGAGTCTCCTGCGGGCTCTGCTGGTCACTACAATGTGTCTGACGGTGAGAACATTGAGCAGCAGAATCAGGAGAAATGGGACACACGGGGTTAGAATGTGGTGGAGGGACTCGATTGTGACCCAGACAATGGAGTAATAAACAGCGTCTGTTACCTCACAAAACCAGGGGGTGTTCATCAGCCGATACTGAGCCGTGAGCATAAAATACCAGGAAATGTTCTTTAAACAGCTCAGCACAGTCACTGCTCCCAGAACCACAGCCGCCGTCTTCTCACTGCAATATTTACTTTTCAGCTTCTGGCAACAAATGGCCACAAACCGATCAAAGGTGAAAGTGACGGTGAACCAGACAGAGCAGTCAGTGGCTGCATAAAGCAGGACGGCGTGGATATTACACACGGGGACGGAGATCCTCAGGAAATAAAACTGTTCCCGATAAACAATGGGAATGTGTCTCAGGATCAGGTCGAGGATAATGACCAGGAGATCCGCCGCTGCCATGGCCCCCAGGTAACGTCTGACACATGGAGACAATCCACAATCTTTATAAAGCAGGACGTAGATGGTCACTACGTTAACTGTGAGGAAGGAAAACAAACCCATTATCCATCAGCCTGGAGGCAAAGGGACCCGTTTGATCGGGGACCCAGTGAGATTTTCAAACGTGTCCCTGTATTCAGGGATTTATTAAAATAATTGGAGCTGGAATAACAAATGGAAAGATCTGAATTACTGAGAAAAATGTGACATAAACCACAAGAAACCCTCCCTCCCCAAACACACAGAGACACATCCATAAGGACAGATGGTTTCTAGAACATTCCCACACACTCGATCACTCGAGAGCAGACACAGGTCACTCCTTCCCAGTTCCTAATACGGAGGGTGGGAACGTTGCTGTCCTGAAGGATTCTATCCCAGTTTCCTGAAGACACACGGAATTTGTGAATTCCTGTATTTTGAACTAAATTGTGGTCGATCCTGTGTCGGGAAGAAATGTAAACGCAGGGAAAACGTATTCACCACTTTAACTGCCTGAGGGGCCTTCGGAACAGTGTCTCCTTCTCCCTGGAACGGGATCTCTTCCCTCGGGATCTTATCATTTGTTCAATTCACTGACGTCCGGCCATTCACAAACAACGTCAGGGACAGAACGTTCCGGGGAATGTCAGTTATAGAATGTTGGGACAGAACGTTCCGGGGAATGGCAGTTATAGAATGTCAGGGACAGAACGTTCCGGGGACTGGCAGTTATAGAATGTTGGGGACAGAGCGTTCCGGGGAATGTCAGTTATAGAATGTGAGGGACAGAACATTCCGGGGAACGTCAATTATAGAATGTCGGGGACAGAACGTTCCGGGGAATGTCGGTTATAGAATGTCGGGGACAGAACGTTCCGGGGAATGTCAGTTATAGAATGTTGGGACAGAACGTTCCGGGGAATGGCAGTTATAGAATGTCAGGGACAGAACGTTCCGGGGAATGTCAGTTATAGAATGTCGGGGACAGAACGTTCCGGGGAATGTCAGTTATAGAATGTTGGGGACAGAATGATCCGGGGAATGTCAGTTATAGAATGTCGGGGACAGAACGTTCCGGGGAATGTCAGTTATAGAATGTTGGGGACAGAATGTTCCGGGGAATGTCAGTTATAGAATGTCGGGGACAGAAAGTTCCGGGGAATGTCAGTTATAAAATGTCAGGGACAGAACGTTCCGGGGAATGTCAGTTATAGAATGTTGGGGACAGAACGTTCCGGGGAATGTCAGTTATAGAATGTCAGGGACAGAACGTTCCGGGGAATGTCAGTTATAGAATGTCGGGGACAGAACGTTCCGGGGAATGTCAGTTATAGAATGTTGGGGACAGAACGATCCGGGGAATGTCAGTTATAGAATGTCGGGGACAGAACGATCCGGGGAATGTCAGTTATAGAATGTTGGGGACAGAACGATCCGGGGAATGTCAGTTATAGAATGTCGGGGACAGAACGTTCCGGGGAATGTCGGTTATAGAATGTCGGGGACAGAACGTTCCGGGAAACCCCTTGACCTGTCCATCACCTTTCCCCCTACCCACCCCACCAACATGATGTACTGTCCCTGGGAACACTGTAACATTAATGGGATGAGAGACTGAGGGTCCAATCACAGGAATGGGAACTAAAGGCATTGCCAGATCAGCTGAAAGGGTTAGATGTACCACATTCTCAATCCACCGCACAGAACCAGCCCAGACACCATACACCCAGAGGGGATATCTGTCCACCGTGGAACACTGTGCAGACCAGGCCAGTGTCCTGCTCAGTACAACCCAGCAATCTGTCCAGATTCATCCATTGCACTAGTCAATACAACGCAGCAATCTGTCCAGAGTGGAACACTGCGCAGATCAGATCAGGGCATTGGTCTATAAACCCAGACCATATATCTGTCCAGGGCAGTGAGCTGTGCAGATCACAGCAGTGCATTATCTATAAACCTCAACCAGATAGTCTGACCAGCACAGTGATCTGTGCAGTGGTCACCCGTGAATTAATCTGTAAACCAGGAGCAGTTACCCTCCCAATATGTAGGACTGTGTGCACCACCCCAGTACATTGATCTGTAACCCAGGAGCAGTTACCCTCCCAGCATGTAAAGCTGTGTACATCACCCCAGTGCATTGCTCAGTAACACTGTGATAAATCACTGCCCAGTTTGGGGAAACTTGCAGCCCATGCTGGAAGTGACGGGATGGGTAGCTCCCATCCATTTCCAGCTCCATCTCTCCATCGTGCCCTGACAAGGGGGTGCTATGGGTGTGAACATCACTGCCACAGAGAGATGGCGGGCGAATCACTTTAAATATCACCACATGGGAGGGGTTTGGGGTATAGACAGAGAGGGGGAGACTGAGAGAAAGTGTCATGGAAGGATGTGTTTCCAGGTTTCAGAATGCTGAAATTAGACACTTCGATAACATCCTGTAACATGAGCTTGTCTTCCCAGGAAAGATGGGAAAAAGGGATATTGGTGTGAGGTCAGATGAGCATTTGTTCTGCATCTTTGTTACTGGAATTAGTTTCAACCGAATCTATGACTCATTGGGCAGATTCTAACAATAATTGATCTTTGTTTGATTTTCCTTGAGTGTGACAGAGGGATTGTCCACATGAGGCTGAGCTAGTTTCCTGGTGCTATCGTATCGTACTCACCTCATTAACTGCCCAGCCCACCCCATGGTGTCCCTCTCATTCAATACCAGCCCGATTCTCCCACCCATTATGGCCGCAGTAACTCACCATCGCCCGGATGCCCCTGGATATTCTCTGATCCCTGGCATTGGTGCCATCTTTAAAAGGCCAATGGGCACATATTGACCTTTCTCCGTTTGGAGTTGCCCTGCACAGTTTACTCCGAGCATGGCAGGTATTGGGCTATTACACCACGGTTTGTCGACATGGACACGGAGTTCCTGGCGGAGGGCCTAGTACAGAGGGGGCCATTCTCTTCCTAGAGTGGGGGGCACACCACCAGACCCACCGAGCATGGTCTGAGCTCCCCACCCAGCTCAGTGCACTATCTGCGGTCTGAGGAAATGTCCAGCAATGCAGGACAAGCATCAATAACCTTCTCTGCTCTACCAGGAAAAGGGTGACCGTATTCTCTCTGCTCCCTCACACTCACTTTATACCTGTTATGCCACCAACCCTCGAACTAAGTTCCTGCTCCATCACTCTCACTGCTGCATTCAGCACCTTCTCTCTCTCTCTCTGTCTCCATCCACTTTACCCCCTGCATAGATAAAACACTGTGGACTGACTCCCTCCGGACACCCCACCATACCGCCCCCAACCCCCACCTACACCAGCACTAACAGCAGAGCCTCCCACTCCCTCCCTCCCTTCCTCCATTCGAAGAGAAACAGCCTGGAATAGCACAGGAAGGGCCAAGCCGGGCGGTGGAGTGCCCGATATCCATTCCCTCACTCCCCTCCCCCCGCCATGTGGGGAGGACCCTGGTACGAGCCGGAGAGCACTGGGATGCCTCACATGGAGATTCTGAAACATCCACGTCCCACCGACCAAGTAAGGAGCAATGTTCAGTGAAGGGCAATTCTCACTTTAAACCCACTGGCAGCTCCGTTTCCCCCCGACTTAGAAGCCGTGGCCCTGATCCCATCTCCCTTTTGTGTCGAGCTGGTACAAATGGAATCCCCACGGTCTCGGTGGGCAGGAGGGTGGGCTCACAACACATCGTCACCACCACCTCCCAGGAAGGGAGCACGGAGGCTCCCTCCTACACCTCCTCCTGTAAACAGCTCAGATACTGAAACTAATCTGTGATAGTTACTGCTCTCCCCACTTGTCCTGACATCTTCAACAATCTGTGCTCATATACACGCAGCGCTCTCTGCTCCTGCAGCTCCATTGTAATGGCACAGCCTGTTTTAAACTGTCTTTCATGTCTTTCCTACCAAAGTGTATCACCTCACACTGCTCTGCACTGATCCCCATCTGCCTTAAACCTGAACACTACACCAACGTGTCACTGTCCTGTTAGAGTTCCACACTCTCCTCCATAGACTTCAGAGTTCTTCCAGGTTCGGTGCCATCTACAAACATTGAGATTGTCATAGCGTCACAGTCCCCATGTAACAACTGAAATTCTGCCCCACACACACGAGTGTGAGCAAGTGAAATACTGATATATTCCTATGGACAGAGTCGACATGCTGTCAATGGAGCAACAAAAATCCTGCACACACCAGACGGAGCAAATGAAATATTGACAAACCACAGAGCAAAAGAAATCCGGATAGGTTCCGCTTACCGATATTCATCAGGGTATAATGTGATGAAGTTGAAAGCGTGTACTGTACCTTGAAGCGAGGGTGAATGCTGTTCTGAACTGACAGCTTACAAGCACCTGTGATATGAGAGGATGGCAGACCCAGAAACAGTATATTGCTATCGAGCTGGAGTCGGGTAATAAGTAGTTAAGAGAAAGGGGGGTCCCAGAGTTGTGAATAGTTAATGTAAAATGTTCACTTTCAGAGTCAAAAAATAAATTGATGTTTTTATTTAAACAGTAGAATTTGGCAGACCTGTCCCTCATATTTTAACAGTTTACAAAGCAAATTGAGCATTTCTTTATGTTTAGTTTAAATTACCAGATGAGCTCAATGTTGTGTCCTAACAATTGCTGTGCGTGTATCTGTGTGTCTCTGGGTGGGGCAGGTCTGGCAGTCTCTGTGGTGCTTAAAGTAATGCAATGTCACCCTCTGCTGGCCTCGTCACGCCACTGCACAGGCATTGGCAGAGGGTGAAAACTAACAGGGATTCATTCAGAGATGGGGAGGGAGAGGGCAGCTGCTCACAGCACCATCCAAACTGATGTCTTATCCATGTACTGATCGAAATGTCCTTTAAACGTTGTAGCTGTCCCTGCTTTCACCACTTCCTCTGGAAGTTCATTCCACACACATGCCAGCTTCTGTCTAAAATATTTACCTCTCGTGACTTTTGTAAATCTTTTTCCTCGCACCTTAAAATATCCCTCAGTTTTGAATCCCCAACTCTAGGGAAAAGACATCAGCCCTTCAGCTTATCTGTACCCCTCATTATTTTATAAACCTCTGTAAAGTTACCCCTTAGTCTCATACTCTCCAGTGAAACGAGTCCCAGCCGACCCAGCCTCTCCTTATAGCTCACTCCCTCCTTTCCCAGCAACATACAGATTAATCTGTTCTCAACCCTCTCCAGCTTAAGAATATCAACGTCAGTAATATCAAAGTGAACAGTCAAGGTGTTTTCTAAGGGTACGGGAAGTCCAAAACTAGAGGGCATAGGCTTAAGGTGAGAGGGGAAACATTTAAGAGTGACCTAAGGGGCAGCTTTTTCACCCAGAGGGTGGTGTGCCTTTGGAATGAGTGGGCAGGGTGACCAGACTGGACACAGTATTCCAGAAGAGGTCTCAACAATATCCTGTACAACCACAACATGACGTCCCAATTCTGATACTCAAAGGTCTGACCAATGAAGACAAGTGTGTTAAACACCTTCTTAACCACACTATCTATATGAGATGCAAATTTTAAAGAATTATACCTGACAGCTAGGTCTCTGTCCTACAACACTGCCAAAGGCTCTGCTTTTAATTGTATAGGTCCTGCTGTTGTTTGATTTACCAAATCCAATACCTCGCATTAATCCAAACTACACTCCATCTGCCACCCCTCAGCCCAGTGAGTGATATTACTGCCACCTCACCCTCCCTCTTCAATTTTAAAATGCCCATCCCTCTCCAGGATGCCTGCACACTCCGGCCTTGATTTTCACAAAGACCCTGAGCTTGGTTTGCCTTGTGTGGTTAGGGCGAGGAGAGAGAGATTGCTGACACAGTCAGTGGGGAGGAGAGGCTGGACAGTAATCAGCGGCCTGGTGTCATTTCATTTTAGGAAGAGGGCAGTCGCACGTTAGAGGTGGGTAAGGGTGATCGGTGTGTTGTGACCAGAAGTAAAGCTCTTCCTTCGTCTCTGGTGTTCAGTAATAAATATCTATTTGAGACGCTTCATTGGGCAGATTGTGTCAGCAGGATTTCTTTTTCTCATATTGCAGACCACAGATAATAGCAATTAAAGATGTTTATAGTTAATTTCGATGGCACAGCACATACACTCAATATCCTACAGTTGAGACAAATGTCTTGTATTTGTTTAATAATGCAAAGTGTTGTTTGTAATTCAGTAATGGTAACCTGATTATAATAAATCCACACCAAGCTGAAAGATGGGCACTAAAATATGAACCAAAATCTGGGTATGGTAGTGTAGTGGGTAGTGTCCCTGTCTCTGAGCCAGAGCTCTGGATTTGATTCCAATTCCTGAACTTGTGTGGTAGTGTTCCTAGGTCTGGAATAGAAGGCCTGGATTCAAGTCCTGCCTGTTGCAGAGGTATGTCCCAGCATGTCTGAACAGACTGATGAACAAACCACAGAGGAGAATACTGTTACAGCTTTATGGGTATTGCAGAGTGATGCTAGTATCCCAACCTCATTGCACAAAGGTCTAGGTGTAAAGCTCACAGAAGTGCCTCATGATACATCTGAACAAACTGATTAAAATGGATTTATAATTGTGACTTGATGGAGAAGGAAGAGGTGTCAGTATTGAATTTCAGAATTTAGGCCCAGGATAACTGAAAGTACAGCCATTCGTGTTGATTGGGGCCATATTTCGCAGCAGTAGCGGTTTATAAAATCAGAATGGTCATGGATAGGGTGAGTAGTCAGGGTATTTCCCAGATTAGGGCGTCTAAAACTAGAGGGCATTGGTTGACAGTGAAAGGGGAACGTTTTTGAAAAGGCCTAAGGGGCACCTTTTCACGCAGAGGTTGGTGTGTGTATGGAATGAACTGCCAGAGGAAGTGGTGGAGGCTGGTACAAATACAGCATGTAAAAGGCATCTGGATGCTGACAGACCTGCAAAGCTTTTCCAGCAATTTATGCATTTCTTTAAAAATGCATGCATTTTAACTTAGGGATTCTGAATAAATTAAACATTTCAGTTTTTTAATGACGCGGGGCTATGTAAACATATTTCAAATCGGCCGAGACCATTTTCTGCGAAGGGTATGGCTCTGTGTATGACAGCAGCAATGATGCAACAACATGGAATAGGGAATGTGATGGAGACATAGTTTGGACCATGTACAAGGAGCCTCACATGGTCCAGTTTGGAAGAGGATGACATTATTGTGTGACTCAGCTCAGAGAGGGAGAAAATGTAATCTGTCCGAGAAGGAACGGCCTATTGTACTCTCTCTCCTTCATTGTTCCTCACCACAGCAATGTGTGCAAGCTAAAACGAACTCTACAGTCATTGTTACCATTCTTATTGGAATAGAATCCCTGCAGTGTTGAAACAAGCCCTTCGGCCCAACAAATCCATACCAACCTTCCCAACACATTCCCCTATATTTACCCCTGACTAATGCACCTAACCTAGAAACCCTTGAAAACTACAGACAATTTGGCATGATCAATCCATCTAACCTACACAGTTTGAGCTGTGGTAGGAAACGGGATCACCCATTAGAAGCTCACACAGACAAGGGGAGAATGTGCAAACTTCACACAGACAGTCACCCAAGGTTGGAATCGAACCCAAGCCCCTGGTGCTGTGAGGCAGCAATGCTAACCACCATGCTACCCTTTGGGTGCTCCCTGACCAGCATCCATTGAAATCTACTCACTGCCTAAAGCAAATGGAATTCAGCCAAATCCAACTCTCCCAGGGTGGAATCTCATTGCTAGCAGCTGTGTGAGTACAATATCTTCAGAAGCAGAATGATGTTTTGGAAAATCTTGCAATTTTTCCTTTTGTCATGAGTTACAATAATATCTGGTCAAAGTTCTTTCAAGTTAAAGTTGCAGAGATTTTGTTTATGTGTGTGTGTCAGTGTTTTTAGAAAAGGAAATATTGATTATATATTTTCAACACCCAAACATGCATCTTTCCATCATAGTTTGAGTAACATTGCTCTGGATCATAAACGTGCTATTTGAGTAGATTACAGAAACTAGCCTGACTTGTTCCTAAAACTGACCCTCACCCAGTCTGAGACCGATATGATCGGCCATGACACGAACCTGGTTACATTTAACATCTGTTGTGAGCAGTGCAGGAGTGGGACGAGAAAAGCAAACAGTGACCCAAAAAGCCGGGGAACTATAGACCGATGATCCTGATGTCAGTGGTGGGTAAGTTGTTGGAGGGGATTCTGAGGGATAGAATTTACATACATTTGGTTAGGCAAGGGCTAATCAGAGTACACAGCGTAGCTTTCTGCATGGGAAATCATGTCTCATTAATTTGGTTAAGAGGTAACAAAGAAGATTGATGAAGGCAGTTTGGGTGACATTGTCTATATGGACCTCAGCAAGTTGTTCATTTAAAGAACAAAGAGCAAAGAAAACTTACAGCCCAGGAACAGGCCCTTCAGCCCTCCAAGCCTGAGTCGATCCAAATGTACTGTCTAAATCTGTCGGACAATTCCTAAGGATCTGATCCCTCTGCTCACTACTTACTCATGCATCTGTCCAGATGCATCTTAAATGAATCGACCTTGCCTGCCTCTACCACCTCTGCTGGCAACGCGTTCCAAATGCCCACCACCCTCTGTGTGAAGTGCTTAGAATATAGAACATAGAAGAATACAGTGCAGTACAGGCCCTTTGGCCCTCGATGTTGCGCCGATCCAAGCCCACCTAACCTATACTAACCCACTATCCTCCATATACCTATCCAATGCCTGCTTAAATGCCCATAAAGAGGGAGAGTCCACCACTGCTACTGGCAGGGCATTCCATGAACTTACGACTCGCTGAGTGAAGAACCTACCCCTAACTTCAGTCCTATATCTACCCCCCTTAATTTAAAGCTATGCCCCCTTGTAATACCCGACTCCATACGCGGGAAAAGGTTCACACTGTCAACCCTATCTAACCCCCTAATCATCTTGTACACCTCAATCAAGTCACCCCTAAACCTTCTTTTCTCTAATGAAAACAGCCCCAAGTGTCTCAGTCTTTCCTCATACGATCTTCCTTCCATACCAGGCAACATCCTGGTAAACCTCCTCTGCACCCGTTCCAGTGCCTCCACATCCTTCCTATAGTATGGCGACCAAAACTGCACACAATATTCCAGATGCGGCCGCACCAGAGTCTTATACAACTGCATCATGACCTCAGGACTCCGGAACTCAATTCCTCTACCAATAAAAGCCAATACGCCATATGCCTTCCTCACCGCACTATTTACTTGGGTGGCAACTTTCAGAGATCTGTGTACATGGACACCAAGATCCCTCTGCTCATCCACACTACCAAGTATCCGACCATTCGCCCAGTACCCCATCTTTTTGTTATTCTTCCCAAAGTGAATCACCTCACACTTAGCTACATTGAATTCCATTTGCCACCTTTCTGCCCAGCTCTGCAGCTTCTCTATATCCTGCTGTAACCTGCCACATCCTTCCTCACTGTCAACAACTCCTCCGACTTTCGTATCATCCGCAAACTTGCTCACCCAACCTTCTAACCCCTCTTCCAGGTCATTTATAAAAATGACAAACAGCAATGGTCCCAAAACAGATCCTTGCGGAACACCACTAGTGACGGCACTCCATGAAGAAACTTTGCCATCAACTACTACCCTCTGTCTTCTTCCATCCAGCCAATTCCTAATCCAAACCTCCAACTCACCCTCAATGCCATATCTCCGTATTTTCTGCAGTAGCCTACCATGGGGAACCTTATCAAACGCCTTACTAAAATCCATATATACCACATCTACCGCTTTCCCCTCATCAACCTCCTTCGTCATCTTTTCAAAGAATTCAATAAGGTTTGTGAGGCACGACCTGCCCTTCACAAAACCATGCTGACTATCCTTGATCACATTATTCCTATCCAGATGTGCATAAATCCTATCCCGAACAATTCTCTCTAAGACTTTGCTCACAACAGAAGTGAGACTCACCGGCCTATAGTTACTAGGGTTATCCCGACTCCCCTTTTTGAACAAGGGAACCACATTTGCTATCCTCCAGTCTTCTGGCACTACTCCTGTAGACAAAGAGGACATAAAAATCAAGGCCAATGGCTCTGCAATCTCCTCCCTTGCTTCCCAGAGAATCCTAGGATAAATGCCATCAGGCCCAGGGGACTTATCTATTTTCACCTTTTCCAGGATTTCCAACACCTCTTCTCTACATACCTCAAAGCCATCCATTCTACTTATTTGTGACTCAGTATTCACATCGACGACAAGGCCCTGTTCCTGAGTAAATACTGAAGAAAAGTATTCATTCAGTGTCTCCCCAATCTCTTCCGCCTCCACATGCAACTTCCCACTACTATCCTTGACTGGACCTATTCCTACCCTAGTCATTCTTTTATTCCTAACATACCTATAGAAAGCCTTAGGGTTTTCCCTAATCCTACCGACTAAGGACCTTTCATGTCCCCTCCTTGCTGCTCTTAGCTCTCTCTTCAGGTCCTTCCTGGCTACCCTATAACTCTCAATCGCCCCAATTGAACCTTCACGTCTCATCTTGAGATAGGCCGCCCTCTTCCATTTAACAAGGGATTCCAATTCCTTATTAAACCACGGCTCCCTCGCACGACCCTTTCCTCCCTGCCTGACAGGTACATAATTATCAAGGACACTCAATAGTTGCTCCTTGAACAAGCTCCACATATCATTTACACTCTTGCCTTGGAGTCTACTTTTCCAAGCCACACATCCTAAGTCATGCCTCACCGCATCATATTTTCCCTGACCCCAGCTATAACTCTTGCCCTGTAGTACACACTTATCCCTCTCCATCACGAGAGTAAAAATCACCGAATTATGGTCACTATCCCCAAAGTGCTCACCTACCTCTAATTCTAACACGAGGCCTGGTTCGTTACCCAGAACCAAATCCAGTATGGCCTCACCTCTTGTTGGCCTATCTACATATTGTGTCAGGAAACTCTCCTGCACACATTGAACAAACACTGACCCATCTAACGAATTTGAGCTATAGCTTTCCCAATCAATATCAGGAAAGTTAAAGACCCCCATAACAACCACCCTATTACTGTCACTCATCTCCTGAATCACCTTCCCTATCCTTTCTTCAATGATTCTAGGACTATTAGGAGGCCTGTAAAAGACTCCTAACAGGGTGACCTCACCTTTCCGATTCCTAACCTCAGCCCAAACTACCTCAGATGGCAAGTCCTCATCCATCGTCCTTTCCACCACTGTAATACTATCTTTGACAAGCAATGCCACACCTCCCCCTCTTTTACCCCCACCTCTGACCCTACTAAAACATTTAAATCCTGGAACCTGCAACAGCCAATCCTGTCCCTGTTCTAGCCATGTCTCCGTAATAGCCACAACATCGAAGTCCCAGGTACCAACCCACGCTGCAAGTTCACCTACCTTATTTCGTATACTTCTTGCATTGAAGTATACACACTTCAAGCCACTTTCCTGTTTACAGACACCCTCCTTGGAAATTGATGCCATGTTCCTAACCTCCCTTCACTCCAGGCCCTGCACCCTGAAGCTACAATCTGGGTTCCCATGCCCCTGCAGAGTTAGTTTAAACCCCCCCCAAGAGCACTAGCAAACCTCCCCCCAAGGATACTGGTGCCCCTCAGGTTCAGGTGTAGACCATCCTGTTTATAGAGGTCCCACCGTCCCCAGAAAGAACCCCACGCTTACCGCGTGTATCCCCCTTAAACATTCCACCTCTCACTTTGAAAGCACGATCTCTCGTGACTGAATCCTTCAACCTGGGAAACAGCTTGTCTCTATCCACCCTGGCTATACACTTCATGATTTTGTAAACCTCAATCAGGTCCCCCCTCAATCTCCTTTTTCTAGTGAAAATAAGCCTAGCCTACTCAATCTGTCTTCATAGCTAGTATTTCATTCTGATTGGTAGACAAATGAGTAAGGTTCGGTCACATGGGATACAGAAGAAGCTAGTTACAATTGGCTTGAAGGAAGAGGGATATTTTTCAGACTGGAGGCTTGTGAGCAGCAGTGTGCTGTAAGAATCGGTACTGACTTCACTGCATTTCATCATTTATGTAAAGGATTTAGTTATGAATATTGATGACAGAGTAAGTTTGCAGATTATATCAGAATGGTGGTTTAGTAGATTATCTCAGAGTACAACGATACCATAAATAGATGGGACAAAGGGGCAAGGAGTGACAGATGAAGTTTAATTTAGATAAATACGAGGTTTTGCATTTTGGGAAGGCAAATCAGGGCAGACATTATATACTTCATGGTCAGGTCCTGGGGCGTGTTGTGAAACAAAGGGACATAGGGCGGCAGGTGCATTGTTCCTTGAAAGTGGAGTCGCAGGTAGACAGTGTGGTGCAGAACACATTTGGCACATTTGCCTTAATCAGTCAGAGCATTGAGCACAGGAGTTGTGGTGGTATGTTGTATCTGTACACGATGTTGGTGAGGCCACTTTAAGAATACTGCGTACAACTCGGTTTTCTGCAGAAATGACTTACACCGATGTTCCAGGACTGGAGGTTTGACTGCAGGGAGAGGCTATTTCCGTTGAGGTGTGTCCCCCCGGGGTGTCAGAGGTTGAGGGGTAACATTACAGATGTTTATAAAACCAGCAGGGGCATGGATATTCTGAACAGCCACGTTCTGCTCCCCAGGATAAGGGAGTCCAGAAGAAGAGGGCATAGGTTGGAGGCGAGAGGGATTGATTTAGAAGAGACCTGAAAATAAATGTTTCACACAGAGAGTGGTGTGTGTACAGAAAGTGCTGTTAGGGGAAGTGCTGAAGGCGGTTACAATCACACATTTAAAAAGTATCTGAAGGAGGAGGGATATTGGCCAATTGCTGGCAAATGGGACTGGATCAGATTTGATATCTGATCGGAGTGAACAGATTGGACTAATGGGTCTGTTTCCGTTCTGCATGACGCTCTTATTCTATAAGAGGGATGATGAAAAATTCTGAAAGGACCTTTCAAGTCGGAAATCTCTTCACTGGAAGTTTATCGTGCCTCTATGTTCACATTGATTGAAAGATGCGTTAGGTAAATATTTGGTAGAGAAGTGAATAACAGATAATGGGATATAGACAAAAAAGTAGGCCCCAACCTGATCAGCCACAGTTTTAGTGCCTGGTGGAGAAGGCTCAAAATGTCTAATGACCCTCTCCTGCTCCTCAGTCCCATGTTCCTGTGTTCCATTTAGCCCCTCAAACCTGCTAGACAGGAGCAGTTGGAGGCCACTTACTCCTATAACCTGTTGCACAGAAACAGAGGAGACCATTTTGCCCTTGAAGACTGCCCCACATGTTTCGAGGTGATTTGGGAAATATAATTGGAAAACCCAGGCACGGGTATGAAAGAGGCCCCTCAACTCTCTTTACAGAGCTTCCCCTCTCTGCAACTTGTGCTTCATTTGTTGGTCATGTTGTAGACCCAGATTCACTGTGAATACAGCCGCCATACCTCACTCAGCGATGGCTCACAAAATCCTCTGGTCTCCCTGTCTGCAATATTCAAAACCATAACATTCAGGAAAATAACACCCACTAACTTTCCAATAACAGAATGGGCGAAGATCAGATACAGGGGCAGGTCGTTCACTCCCCAAGCCTGCCTTGCCCTTCACTAAGATCATGCCTGATCTGCTCTTGGTCTCAAATCCTCTTCCATACCCAATTCTTCATAGCCCTCACCTCTCTGACAGGTCAATATCCAGTACCTCCTCTTCAAATACTTTCAGTCATCTAACTCCCCGAACACTCTTGAGACGAGAACTCCTGGCATTCAATGCCATCTGTTTGAAGAAAACACTTGCTGCGCCTATACCATGGCCTATTGATATGAACAAAAGAGGTTGAGACAAGGGTTCAGGTAAAAAATGACTGGCCCTGATATCAAGGCAATGGTTGCCTTCTGTTGACATCAAGGAGCTTAACAAAAGTGGACTTAATGGGAATCAGAGTTAACTCTCCAGTGTTTGGAGTCAAACATGGCACAAAGGAAGATGTTCATCATCTCAGTCCTGGGTCACCTCTGTGCGAGATCCTCAGGGTAGGTTCCACTACACAAACAGCTTCAGCTGCTTCATCAGTGTCTCCCCGCCCCCACCCTCCCCACCATAAGATCAGAAGTGGGGATGGTCACTGAAGATTCCACAATGTTCAGAACATTTTGTTGCCCGTCAGCTCCTGAACTGGTCTGTGTCCATGAGCAGCAAGGCCCAGACTCCATTGAGACTTGTGCTGTTAACGTGTCTGTAACATTTGTGTAACAGCACTGCCTGACACTGCACATTGCCACAGTGAAATAGAGTTCATTCAGCAACTCACGCTGGTTTCACAGGAATATGAGGAAGCCATTCAGCCCATTGACATTATTGGAGAAGAACAGGGATAACCCATTCAGTGCCTCCAGCCTATTACTCAGGAAGAGAAGGAGTCTAGTGTGATGGACCACACAAGAGCCCCTCGACAATATTTGAAGGCGGTAGCGTAGATTCTAATGTTTTCTTATTTTAAAGGGAATGTAAAGGGTCTGTTCCAGATGCAATGTGAATGGTCAAACTACTCGCTGTGAAGCTAAACACTATTTATTTAAACATGAAAGATAAAATGAAAGCAAAGAAAGAGGAAATTAGAATAACTTAATTCTATTGGACAAGTTAACAGAATAATTGATCGTGGAGCTATTAGTAATGAACTGGTCCGATACACGAAAGTCCCATAAACACAGCCCTTGGCAAAACTGAGTATTCAGTCACAGATTGCCACAAACTCAAAGATCCTAATCTGTGAGAGCTGGCCACATCCATTCAGGCTGCACTAAAATAAACACAAGGCCTCCCTCGCTGTTTACTCAGTGGTCTTAACTAACGAGCTTGTTAATGATCATTCAATCTCTCTCTTCAAAGAAACCAGGACAAAATAATTCTTAAAGCTGCAGCATCATCACACTTGTCAGTACATCGACCTATTAAACAGGAACCAGGGCCAACCAGTCAGGCCCTTGGCCCTGTCCAATTGAACAAGGAAGAAGTCATTCAGTCCCTTGAGTCAATTACACAGAAACAGAACGAGGCCATTCAGCCCCTTGAGTTACTTACACATGAACAAGAGGAGGCCTTTCAGCCCGTTGAGCCACTTATACAGGAACAGTAGGAGGCTGTTCAGTCAGTTGAGCCACTTATACAGGAACAGTAGGAGGCCATTCCCACCTCAATGCACTTACACAGGGGCAGAATGAGTTAATTGATGCTGATCCTGATGAATGGCTTATGCCCGAAACGTCGATTGTCCTGCTGTGCCTTTCCAGCAATTGATGCTCTACTCTGATCTCCAGCATGGGCAGCCCTCACTGTCTCCTAATAGATGCTCTAACATGATGAACAGTTGGAGCAGAGGCTGCACAGACAGGCTGCTCCATGTTGTTCCTCTTGGCTCCATTGCTCATGACACACACGTGGGACTTTAACATGGTTTTCTCGCCATGAGGAGTGTGGAGGGAAGCCATATGTCTTGTGTGAAGTCTCAAGAAGTCACCTTTCATTTCCGAGAAGACAGCCTGCTGTTCTTTATGCAGGCCGGAAGCTAGTGGGAATGGCTACCTGTTTCAGATGGAAGGTATTGTGGCTGCTGTTGGGGATTGTGAGCAACCTGACGTTCAGTACGGGCTCACACACCGACTGCACAATAACGTGGGGAGAGTTAGTAAAAGCATATAGACTATTAGGAAAGTCACATTAGACTGATGAATGGACTCACTAAGTTCAAATAATGCTGATATTATTCATGTTGATCTTGTCTAGTGCACGTCCAGTTCCGTGTAACTTGTGTGCCTTACTCTGTCCAAGTCTATGTCCACCCTATGATCTGTCTGGCCATGCTTACGATGACCTGTATCCACTGCTATAAATAAAGTGTTTCCCTGTACTGAGGTACACGTGGCAATAAATCAAACCAATCAATCCTGGGTAAAGTATGGAATTTCTCACCCTATCAATGTCTCATTTGCAAATAAGTGATCGCTGCCTCTCCTCGTGTTTCAGCGTCACCATTTCTTCATCCCTTACATCTCTACAGGTTAAACACTTAGCTTCTTCATTCTATCCTCATGTTACCATCACCCGTGTCTGTGGTAAGGAGATCATTCCTTACAAAGGAGATCAAATCTGTAGAGATTGCCCCAAATGCTCTCTCAGCATGGCTCTAAAACTGCAGGAAGATGGCTTTACTTATGTTCTCGAATCATCATAAAATGAAGGACAGCATACCATTGACTGTACGCATTACCTACACAGGGTTTGATTCGGAGCAGTCAGCATAGATTTGTGAGTGGGAGATCATGCTTCCCAAATTTGTTCGAGTTCTTTGATGAAGTGACCAGGAAGGTTGATGAGGGCAGAGGGGTAGATATAGTCTCTATGGATTTCAGCAAGGCCTTTGATAAGGTCCCACACGGCAGGATGCTCTGGAAGTTTCCATCACGTGGAATGCTGGGGGAACTGGCCAATTGGATACACAGTTGGTTTGATGGTAGAAAGCAGAGGGTTTAGTGGAAGGATGTTTGTCAGACTGGAGGCTGGGTCCATTGTTGTTTGTTATCTATGAATTGGTTGTGAATGTACAAGTTATGATTAGTAAGTTTGCAGATGACACTAAAGTAAGTGGGAGCATGTTCAGTGAGGAAGTTTATCAGAAATTGCAGCAGGACCTCACTCAGGTGGGGAAGTGGGCCGAGAAATGGCAAATGGAATTTAATATAGATGCGTGATGTCTTACATTTTGGGAACTCAAAGCAAGGGAGGAGTTTCATGGTGAATGGGAGGATCTTCAACGGTGTAGTGGGCAGAGAGACCTTGGGGTTCAGGTGCACGGTTCTCTGAGAGTGGAGCCACAGGTAGACAGGGCAGTGAAGAAAGCATTTGGCACATTGGCCTTCATCAGGCAGGACAGGGAATACAGAAGTTGGGAATTTATGTTGCAGTTACACAGGACTTTGGTAAGGCCGCACTTGGAGTATTGTGTTCAGTTTTGTCACCTTGTTATGGGGAGGACGCTATTAAATTAGAAAGAGTGCAGAAGAAATTTTCAAGGATGTTACCAGGACCCAATCGTCTGAGCTATAGGGAGCGGTTGGACAAGCTCGGACCTTTTCTTTAGCATGTAGGAGACTGAGGGAGCCCTTATAGAGCTGAATAAGATCACGATGGTAGGGTTAATGCTCTCAGTCTTTTTCCAAGGTTTAGAGAATCGAGAACGAGAGACGATCAGTTTAAGGTTAAAGGGGAAGGATTAAAAGGGAATCTGAGAGACCACTTATTTACATAAATGGCTGGTGTATGGATGAGCTGCCAGCAGATGTGGTTGGGGGGTAAATTAACAACATTTCAAACGCATTTGGATAAATATGTGAATACGAATGGACTGGAAGGATATGGGCCAACTGCAGGGAATTGGGGTTAGCGTGGATGGACATTTACAAGGTGGAGTCGAATTCTTCTGTTAATTAAAAACAAACACCCAGAAAAGCTCACCTCACCTCGTAATCTGTTAAAATATGATCGACACAGATCTCCTACATTCCACGTTTTATACAAAAATTAACAAGTTAGTATCTTAACTTTAAAAGTGAACACTAAACAACAACTATTCACAAATACAAGCCCCTCTTTTCTTAGCTACTTACTATCTGACTCAGTCTCTGTAAAAATATTCTGTTCCAACAGCCCACATATTACACATTACAATCTCAAGCCCACACAGAATCCATCTTCCCTGCTGTGTTCACTCTTCCAGCTGCTGATCTCCCTGGGTCATTTTTTATTGCAAGTCGGTTTGACATGAACATGTATCTTTGAAAGAGAGTGCTTGAGATGGCCAGTTAGCACTCCTGCTCGACAGCAGTTACTCTGTTGTTGGATGGCAGTGGCTCTCCCTCTAGTGTTCAAATGCTGGGTTTATATACTCCCCATGATACAACAATTCTCATAATTTGATTGCTTTCCAGGTGTCTAAACAATAATATTCAAATTCCGTTGGCTTCTGGTATCCTGACCATTATTTAAACGCTTTGGTTGTATTTGAATTGTTGTCAAAACAGCAACCAAAACTCAGGTATCCATTTCACAGCTAACTGTGACATATGGAACAATCTGACATTTAGCTGGCATCTGTGCTGTACTTTCTATTCAACAAAACCCGTTCTGTCTTAAAGTGAGCTGACATGCTTTCTGCTTCATAAGACCTCCCTCCTTCAGAAAAAAACCCATCAGAATGAAAAGATAGCTTCGTTTCTTTTCTTCTAATTCTTAATCCCATTATTATGAAATACAAAAGTATTAATCTCAGTTATATCAATCATATTAATCTTACACACCTATATAAACTGGAATAAGTCAAATCTTATCTAAACTTTTACCTTTAAATCCACGATAACACATCTGCTATCACATTTTAGGACCCACAGCATGTACATTTTGTAAGTTTAAAGTCGGTGTGATAAGACTCCAATGAAATGCTCTCATATTCTGGTCTTTAAATATTCCAAAAAACACGAGAGGTTTGTCGTTGTCCACAACCATCTCCGACAATTTATTTGTCACATAAACATTAAAATATTGTCAGGTCAGTGCGAAACTTAATCATCCTTTTTCAATAATGGAGAATGTTGTATTTTTCTTTCTGATGGATATTGCGTTTTTCAACAAGTAGCCAATTAGCCATTCAATTCCATCATCATCTTACTGTATCAATACAACTCCAACTCCTATATCCCTAGAAGCAAATAGAATTTTGAAAGGGTTTCAAAATATTTGGTGTAGCTAAAACTGGTGCGGTGATTAATCCTGCTTTAAAATTCTCAAATGTCTCCTGGCATTGTTCTGTCCACCACAAGTATGTTTCCTTCTTTACTAAGTCCATCAGTGGTGCCAATACGCTGCTGAAGTTTGGAACAAACTTCCGATCGAATCCACTCAATTCCAAAAATCCTCTTTCTTCGAGGATAGTCGTGGAAATTCCTCAAAGCCCTTCGTCTTTGTGTTCCATGGCGTCAACCTTCCATGTCCAATGTAATGTCCCACGAACGTCACCTCTGTCTTCGCGAATTCAGTTTTCTTTAAGTTTATTACAAAGTTTGCTTCTTGTCAACATTCAACGTGCTCTGGCAGTTGTAACACGTGAGCTTTCAATCACTTGCTAAAAATCACTACATCATACAGATAAACTACACAATTTGTCCATCTGACCATAACTCTGTTCCTGAGTCCCTAAACCTGGCATTGAAGGGGATTTCTATCACTGGTGACAATACTAATACGTCATCCCCACAGGAAATCGTCAAAATTTCAGAGTTTTTATCTGCCCCGTGCTTCATTCTATGCTGTGCCCTTTAGGTGCTGTTTAGCTAACTCACCTACTCCATCAAATCTCTCCCTCACCTCATATATATAATCAGAGTGTGAGATCTCCGACTTCGGTCCTGTCAATTTATATTCAATTAATTCCAAAGGACCTCTGACTCCAAATATTATCTCAAAGGAAGTAAACTGAGTAGATTTATTTGGGGTAAATAATTTTTGTCTTATGACAAACAATTTAATGAGACACCTTCATTCCAATCATTCCGGTAATCCTGACAGTACGCTGTTAATATGGTCTTCAGCGCCTGATGCTAATTTTCCAAGGGTGCCTGGGATTCAGGATGGGACACCCTTGATTTGAAGTGCTGTATGCCTAAGCTATCCATGACTTCCTTAAACTATCCATGACTTCCTTGAACAGCGGAGCGGTAAAATGAGACCTTGGTCTGACTGAATCTCTCTGCGGAGCCCACAGTGAGTAAAGAAAGCCACTAACTCCTCCACCTCCCTTTTTACCTTAACACTCCATAATTTTGACGATTGCACAATCACCTGATGAAGGAGCGTCGTTCCGAAAGCTAGTGTTCTTCCAATTAAACCTGTTGGACTATAACCTGGTGTTGTGTGATTTTTAACTTTGTACACCCCAGTCCAACACCGGCATCTCCGAATCATGACTCCATAATAGAATTGCCTCTGGGAATCTGGTAGACACATCCATTATGGCTAGCAAATATTGTTTTCCAATTTTATTTTAGATAAGGGAGCTACACAACTAATCATAACCCACATGAAATGTTCTTCGAATGCAGGAATTGGTAACAAAGGTGCTGGCTTTAGTACTGCCTGTGACTTCTCTACCATTTAGAATGTTTGACATGTACATCAAAACAAAACGACGTCCGTGTGCATTCCAGGCCACTAGAAATGCCTCTATACCTTAGCCTGAGTCTTCTGTACACCTAGGTGACCCCCTGCAGTTAGTTTATGTGCTACCCGTAACACTTTACGCTATTCCGAAAACAATGTGGTGCACTTCGGCCCATTTCCCTTCTGCACTAACCTATCGGGGTCTCCATTTTAATTTTAGCATTCTATCTTTAAGTTAATAACGTTCGACAATACATTTTGATTCCTTTTTTTGTGTGTGTGTATATATATATCTGTTGTAAGTCCATTAGCCTTTCAGGACTAAACACCCCTGCCTGATCCTCTGCCTGATCCTCTGCCTGTTCAGGTTTTTTTCTGCACCGTGACATCAAACAGGGTGTCAGTTCACAGAGCATCATCTCCTTTGGCTTTTTATTTTGGTTTTCCTTCCTGCTCTAATTTATGACAGTGGAATTGCAGATTAGATTACAAATTACATTACAGTTTGGAAACAGGCGCTTCGGCCCAACAAGTCCACACCGACCCGCCGAAGCGCAACCCACCCATACCCCTACATTTACCCCTTACCTAACATTAGGGACAATTTAGTATGGCCAATCCACCTGACCTGCACATCTTTGGACTGTGGGAGGAAACCGGAGCACCCGGAGTTAACCCACGCAGACACGGGGAGAATGTGCAAACTCCACACAGACAGTTGCCTGAGGCGGGAATTGAACCCGGGTCTCTGGCACTGTGAGGCAGCAGTGCTAACCACTGTGCCACCGTGCCGCCCACAATTTTGTTACTATACAGTCTGGAAAAATCCTGGGTATTTTTCTTTTAACTCCCCAATTCCCTTGTTTTCCTTTTGCCTTCTCCAACACAAGGGGTGCCACGCCCAACTTGGATCCTGTTAAATCGTTCACAAGAACAAACTGTATTCCTGGAAATGACACTCTGTTACTCACTGTCACTGTTACTTCCCCAACCTTGATTTGGCATTCCAACCTGATGTTACACAAGGGAATGCTTAATTTCTAACCCCATTCCACAAATTGTCACGATCTTGATTAGTACGTCAGAAAGAGTGAAAATACTTTCATCTCTCACTATTAGAGGCGGAGAGAAAGTCAGGGCTGCAGATGCTGGAGATGAGAGTTGAAACGTGTGGGTTTTTTTTTACAGATTTACAGATTACATTACAGTGAGGAAACAGGCCCTTCGGCCCAACAAGTCCACACCGACCCGCCGAAGCGATCCCACCCATACCCCTACATTTACCCCTTACCTAACACTACGGGTAATTTAGTATGGCCAATTCACCTGACCCTGCACATCTTTGGACTGTGGGAGGAAACCGGAGCACCCGGAGGAAACCCACGCAGACACGGGGAGAACGTGCAAACTCCACACAGTCAGTCGCCTGAGGCGGGAATTGAACCCGGATCTCTGGCGCTGTGAGGCAACAGTGCTAACCACTGTGCCACCGTGCGGTTGGAAAAGCATAGCCAACCAGGCAGCATCCGAGGGGCAGAAGAGTTGACTTTTCAGTCATAAATCTTTCTCAGAAAAGTGGGGGATGGGGTAACGGAGGGAGAAGGGGGCCGAGAAATAAATAAGAGGGTGGGGGTGGAGCTGGGTGTAAGATAGCTTGGAAGGCGATAGGTAGATGCAGGTGGGGTGTGATGGTGATAGGTCGGACAGGAGGGTGATAGGACACCTATCAGTGGTAGGACAGCTGGAACCCTCAAACTAGAACCATCATCAACGTTGACTTCACCAAATTCCAAATCTCCCCTCCACCAACCTCTCCCAGATCCAACCGTTCAACCTCGCACTGCCCTCTTGAAGAGCCCTAACTGGCCAGCTTGCTTCCCACCTACTGACTCCATCCTCCTAACCGACACATCATTATTACTCCCACCTACATCTTCTTATCGCCTTCCCAGCGACCCTCCCACAGGCCCAGCTACTACCCTCGAATTTATCTTTCAGCCCCATTGTCCCCCCACCACATTCCTGATGATGGGTTTCTGCCTGATATTCGATTGTCCTGCTGTTCGGATGCTGCCAGATCTGTTGTGCTTTTCCGGAGCCTCACTTCTCAACTATTAGAGACTGAGCAGATCCCATATCTCACAAAATTATAACTTCTTGTCCTTCTCCCCCTGATCTTTCTGAGTAAACTTATCTACAGAGGTGAATTCTTTATAGCGATCAGGTATTGACTCCATACCCCGCCCCTGCCTTGGCTGTATACTCTCCTGCAGCTCCTCGGCTCTACTTGGGGTCTCCTTTACCAGTTTCACTAATGCCACTGGGCTTAGCCTCTTCTACCACATCTTTCCCCAAAATGCCTTCCTTCAACGACCACTGCAGTGAAAACACCTTTTTCCAGTGCCCTTCTTAAACCATCGGCACTGTCATTTTATGTATTACCCTGCCTTATACTGAGAACACCTGAGGCCTTTCACCTCCTTTCAACCCCTTTGGGCTTCTTTTTTCACTTGTGGTAAATTATTGTGCGCTACTGTTCGCTTTGTAATGTGTGAACTTCCCTTCTCCCAATTTCTATCCCTCATAGCATGAAAATTCTCCCGGAAGCTAAATTTCATCTCATGCACCAATACATATTTACCTGCCATTTCTGCCGCGCTTCTCATTTCTTGAACTTTCTGTTCGTGCACATGAAATCTTACCATCTATGGAAGTGAGTCTTTAAACTTCTCCAGCAGAATAATCTCCCTTCGAGCCTCACAGGTCTTATCTATTTTTAAGTCGAACACCCATCTATCAAAATGACTGTAGTTAATTCTTTCAAACTTAACATAAGTCTGACCAAGTTCCGTCTCAATTTTTATGAACCTCTGTCTATGTGCTTCTGGTACCATTTCATAGCCAATCAAAATAGCCAATTTGACATTTGCATAATCTCTTGACCCCCCATCTGACAGTGCTGCACATGCCTCACCAGCTGTGCCCACCAGCTTAGTCTGAACTAGCATTACCCACAAGTTCACTGGACACGTCATCTGCCGAGTTATTTTTTTCAAATGAAATAAAAAAGGTTTTGACATTTTTCTCACCGAAGTTGTAGACATCCCGATGTTCTCCCTTCATCTCCATCCTGTTAATTTAACTTTCTTGTCTAATTCACAACTTCTAAATCTTAAATTCTCTCTCTCTCTTTCTTTTTCCTCTCCTTCTCTTTTTTCTAACTCTGTTTCCGTCTCTTTCTTTATCTTCTAACTTCAGTTGCCATATTTGCAATTTAAGTTTTTTCTAACTCTATTGCACTTGTCTGTTTCTCTGATACATCAATGTGCTTGACCAACTACATTATAATTTCAGCTTTCCTTCTGTCCGTGGTTAAACCCAATTCCAACCTATTTGCTAATTCTAATAAATGTCCTGCTTCTGTCTTTCTCAACTTTATTGGCAAATTTGGGAACCTCTTTAGTAATGTTAAGAGCCATTTCCCTCAGTTTTAATTTAAACAACCACCAGTAAACACAATTAAACAGATTTTCCGACCGGTTTTATTTGAAGAACTAGGTCACTAATTGCAACGTGTTGGAATTTGCTGGGACATTTTGTACCCGAAATCTGTTCAAATCTACCCTTATGGCAGGGCCCCGAACTGTGAAGACATCTATGTCGAGCACTTCTGTTAATTAAAACCACAAACCCAAAAAAGCTCACCTCACCTCGTAATCTGTTAATACATGAGTGACAAGAACTCCCAAATTCCACTAATAAAAGAAAAATAACAGTTTGCATGTATTCAAGTTAGCTCGCTGTGCTTGAAGGTTTGTTTCCTGACGATTCGACACTATGACTAATTAACATCATCAGTGAGAGGCTCTGCTGAAGCGCTGGTGGTATGTCGCGCCTCTCTATTTATAGGTCTTGGGTTCTTAAGATGGGTGATATCATTTCCAGTTCTTTTGTTTTACAAGAGAAGGTAGATAGGATCTAAATTGCTGTGTTTATTGATGGACTTCTGGTCAGAATGCCATTCCTCTAAGAACGTCCTTGCATGTCTTAGTATGTGCGTGCGTTGTCCCAATCAAAGTGGTGCCCTTCTTTGTCTGTATGTATGGAACATAGTGATAATGGGTCATGTCTTTTGGTGACCAGTTGGTGTTCATGTATCCTGGTAACACGACAACAGGACAGTGTCAATGGCAGAAGAATGATTTTATACACACTGTTTAATTAATGTGTATGTGCAGATCTGTAACATTTTTCATATGTGCACAACACATTCTAAATGAACAACGGAGACACAGTTAACTGAAAGTGATGCATATGATGTATAAAATTTATAAAACATTAAAACATCATTTGATTCTCATCTAAAATGATATGTTCCCCTTCTCTCAACGTTCCCTCCTTTTCTGGAAATCTCCACTCCAATCTCTCATTCTTATCAGGATGTGTATTATAAATTCTTGCTTCTGGTGTCCCAGCTTATTTCAGTTAATCCCCTCTCTACCAGATTACAATATATTGGCCTGTTGGGTTCTTTCCAAAGCTGGTGTCTGTCGTATTATTGGAGATAAAATTTCTGGCATCAGACTCAGCATTTGAATATATTGCTCTGTTGTACATGCACTGTACATAGGACCACAGCACACAGAAGTTTCCAAAACATTGGGGGATGTTCATCTACTTCTTTCAATAATCTAGTTTTCTCATATTTCACATTTCATCATCTATACCCTCTCTCTCTCTTTCTCTCCTTGGAGCGCGTTAAGAAATTACTATTTACGTCCCTTCTCTCAAAGCTCCTTCTTTAGGTTTATATCTATTGCTCTCTTCTTGATGTAATGTGATTATAATTGAGCAATGTAACTACAAAGACATTTGGAAGGAGCTGGTCACAGTCAATTGGAAGGGGAACTGAGCAGGGCAGACCATGTAACAGCAAAAGCTGGAATTTCTGGGGATAATTCGGAGGATATCAGAAATTCTCCCAAAGGAGATGAAACATACTCGTGGCAGGACAAGGCAGCCATGAGCGATAAGGCATCAAACCAAAAGAGGAAACATACAATGTGGTGAAGATGATTGGGAATCCAGAGAATTCATTGGCTCTGAAACTACATAAGGCTGACATCACTGACACTGCAGAGCTCTTAATCATGGTCAGGGAGAGAAACAGAGGGAAAGGCATTCACTTTAAACACAGAAGATGGTATTACTAAGGAAAAAGATTCAGATGAATTAAACAATTGAATTAAAATCAGTTAATTGGTTTTGCAGAATGTGTCAGATTGAAGGCATGACCCGGGAAGAGACCCTCAGCAGAATGAAAGTATGAAAATGGAAGTGTTACCACATCAGAAACCAGAGTAGGTCACTGAGTACATGACTGATGGGTGAATGGGTATCGATGTGAATTAAGGGAGAGACAGCAGAATTGCATTGCAGATATTGCAGCTCAAAACTGCGTATTTATGTAGTGCTGTAGACTACAGCAGCAGGAGAAGCAGAACAGCATTCAACCACAACCTGTAACTTTTAGCCTCGAATAATTTCCTCAGTCTGCCATTGCCATCAATACGATCTATGTTTCAGTAATGACTGTGGGTGAACATGACTGGATCAGAACCACGTGAACCTAAACCTGACGCGAACCCATTAAAGCTACCACACTTGACTAACAGATCTGATCGAAGCTCTGCAATCCTGTCACGTTCTGTCATAAATGGTGATGAATAATTAAACAAATGACTGGAGCAAAGGGATCCACAAATATCCCCATCCTCAGTAATCAAACAGCTCTGCACATCAGTGTAAAAGACCAGGATGTGGTAGCTGCACCAACCTCAGCCAGAAGTGTTGAGTTGATGAACCACCTCACCCTCGCCATGATACCCACAGAATCACAGATGCCAGTCTTCAACCAAGTCAATTTGCTGTTTGTGACATGAAGAAACAGCTGATCACAGTACGTACGAAAAAGACAATGGTCCCTGACCCCATTACTGCAATAGGACTGAAGACTTGTGCTGCACAACAAGCCGTGTTCCTGGGGAAGCTGTTTCATTCCAGCTCCAACTCTGACATCGCCCTGGTAATGTGGAAAATTACTCAACTATGTCCAGTTCCTAAGTGGATTATAATTACAATCTGAGCAGTTACCTCCCCCTCAGACCCACCACGACAGTCAAATTGGTGGGAGTTCTTTTTGACAGAGTTATCAAACAGCACAGAAATAACCTGCTCAGTATGATTTCAGATAGGTCCCCGTGTAGAGATGGTGCTGCTGTGGAAAGGTCACTGGATTACTAATCCAGACCAGGCTAATGCTCTGGCAGCTGGTGGAAGTTAAACACAATTGACAAAATATTAAGATGCAAAATCTGGTGTCCGTAATAGTGACCTTCAAGCCAATGGCGATTGGACACACCAATTTGCTTCACAAATGTACTTTCAGAAAGTGAATCTCCCGTGCTTTCCTGGTCTGGCCTAAACGTGACTACAGACACACAGACATGTGGTAAACTTTTCAATGGTCTCTGATTCCGCCAACCAGGACATTCTATTGTATCAAACTGTTCCGAGAAAGAACAGCCGGGCCCAGCCTCAGTATCGGAAAAGGCAATGAGAAACACAGTCCTGTTGACCCTGCATAGACCTCCTTCCTAATATCTGAGAGCTTGTGACAACATTTACAGACTACATAGAAACATCGGGAATGGAGTAGGCCATACAATACATTGAGCCTTCTCCATTCCAGTTCATGTTCAAACATCTCCTCAATGCACTTTTCCCACACACTGTACACATCCCTTAATGTGTTTAACCGTGGGAAGCGAAAAAGTAGGAAGTGCAGTAGTCCATTTGGTCTATCAAGTTTTCTACCCAATTCAATATAATGATACCTGGCCCTTTATTTCCATATCGTTCTCCTTCTCTCCCACCATTCCTTTACTGTCTCTACGTCCGTATTTATATTCAGTGTCTTGGCTTCCAGATTCGAGTGCATTCCCCAGGTTCACCAGACGCTGAGGGCAGACATTTATTGTCATCTCATTGCAGAATGGTCTGTCTAATACTGTGGACCCTTGTTTTAGACACCAGAGCCTGGGGAATTATTATCCCTGCTTCCAATCCATCTCACCCTGTCAGAGCTTTATATATCTCACTGAGATCTCCACACATTTTCCTAAACCCCATGGAATACAGGCCCAGTCGCCCCAAACTCTGCTCCCACAACAAGCCTGTCATCACAAAGATCGGTCTGGTCATCCTTCACTGCACTCCCTCAATGTCAGGTTTGTCCTTTATTAGGTACTGAGACCAAACCTGCACACAATACTGCACAGTGTTTGAGACGGGGTCTCACCAACACTCTGTACAGTTGCAGTAAGACACCCTTACTCCTGGATTCAAATCCCCCTGAAATGAAGGTCAGCACATCATTGATCTTCCTAACTGTTTTCTGCTCCTGCAATATTGCTTTCAGTGACTGGTGTACAGGGAGATCCAGATCCTTTGCAATGTTGCAGCTCCCCACGTGGTTGGTCTATGTACACTAGGCAGCGTGTGAATGCCATTCCCAGTGTTGACTTCTGGCTTCAGACCTCACTGCGTTGCAGGGACCTCGGAGGTCTGCGCAGAAAGAAACAACAAAAAGGCCCATATGTCGCTTTTTAGATCAACATGTTTCAAACAATCCCTTTTTAAATGAAAAGCTGCCAATCTCTTGTTCCCACCAAAGGGCACACCGTCACCTCTACCCATAATGCTCTCCATCTGCCACATATTTGCCCATTCACTCCACTTGCCTTAGTCACCTTAAAACGTTTTTTCAACCTCCTCACCCACTCGCAATGCAACATCCTTTAGTTTTCTTAGCAGGTTGTGATATATTGTATTTGATTCCCACAACCACATTTTTAATGGATTTGTGAACAGCTGGTACCAGGGCACCGATCCCTATGATACCTCAGCAACCTTTCTGTTAAAAAAAAATCTGTTTTTTCAATTTATTTATTTGGTGAATCTGGGTGTGACTGGGCCAGCATTTATTGCCTGTCCCTGGTTGCCCCTTGAGAAGGTGGTGGTGAGCTGCCTTGTTGAACCACTGTGGATTCAGTGACAGTAACACCATTGTATGCCAAGTGACAGCGGTTAGATTGTATTTTAGTGGTGATGGTCACGGTGTGACAATTGTGTTACGTGAATATTACTTGCCACCTTTCAGCCTGGATACTGTCCAGATCTTGTTGCATTTGGACATGGACTGCTTCAGTATCTTAGGAGCCAAAATGTTGCTGAATATTGTGCAATCATTGGCAAACATCCCCACTTATGATCTTAGAATAGAGGCAATGTCATTGATGAAGCAGCCCTGAAGATGTTTGGGCCTAGGCCACTGCCCGAGGGACTCCAACAGACTTGCCCTGGAGCTGAGTTGACTGGCCTTTATCAACCATGACCATCTTCCTACGCGTCAGGTATGATTCTAACCAGCGGGGAGTTTGCCCCTGATACCCATTGATTCCAGTTTTGTTTACGCCCCTTGATGCCACACTTGGGAGAAGACAGCCTTGTTTTAAAGGACTGTCACTCTCACCCCACCTCTGGAATTCAGCTCTTTTGTCCATGTTTGAACCACGGTAATGAGGTCAGGGGCTGAGTGGCCCTGGGGCAGCCCAAACTGGGCGTCATTGACCAGGTTATTGCTGAGCAGGTGCAGCTTGAAAACACTGAGACATTCCACCACTTTACTGATGATCGATTGTAGACTGATGGAGTGGTAATTGGCCGGATTGGATTTGTTCTACTTTTTATATACAGGAGATACTTGGGGTAATTTCCCACGTAATCGGGGAAATGTAATTGTAACGGTATTGGAACAGCTTGGTGAGGGCAGTGACAAGGTCTGGAGAACAACTTTTCAGTACTATTGACAGAATGTTGTCAGAGTATGTATCCTCTGGTGTATCCAGTATCTCCAACTGAATCTGGATATCGCGTGGAGTGAATCAAATTGGCTGATGGCTGGTAACTGGATTGCTGAGGACCACTGGAGGAGGCTGAGGTGCATCATCCACTCAGCACTTCTGACTGAAGATTGTTAGATTAGATTAGATTAGATTAGATTACTTACAGTGTGGAAACAGGCCCTTCGGCCCAACAAGTCCACACCGCCCCGCCGAAGCGCAACCCACCCATACCCCTACTCCTACATTTACCCCTAACCTACGGGCAATTTAGCATGGCCAATTCACCTGACCTGCACATCTTTTGGATTGTGGGAGGAAACCGGAGCACCCGGAGGAAACCCACGCAGACACGGGGAGAACGTGCAAACTCCACACAGTCAGTCGCCTGAGGCGGGAATTGAACCCGGGTCTCTGGCGCTGTGAGGCAGCAGTGCTAACCACTGTGGTGTTGTGAATGCACCAGCCTAATCTTATACACTGAAGTGCTGGGCTCTTCCGTCAGTAAGGATTGGGATACTCGTGGAATCTCCTCCTCCAATGACTTGTTTAATTGTCCATAACTATTCTCATCTAGAACTAGAAGGACTGCAGAGCTGAGATCTGAACCGTTGCTTGTGGGATCACTTAGCTTTGTCTATCACTTAGTGCTTATGCTGTCTGGCGCACAAGTTGTCCTGGTTGGTGACTTCATCAGGCTGACACCTCATTGTCAGGAATCCCTGGTGCTGCTCCTGCCCTCCTGCACACTCCATTGAACCAAGGTTGATCCAATGGTTTGATGGTAATTGTTGTGAGGGGGATATGCCAGGCCATGAGGTTGTGCTGGAGTACACTTCTGCTGCTATTGATGACTTGCAACACGTTATGGAAACCCAGATATATCTGTTCGAAGTCTGTCCCAGTTAGCACGGTGATAGTGCCACCTATGCTGGTGGAGCTTATTCTCAATGTGCAGGTGTGACTTTATCTCCACAATAACTATGCAGTGGTCACTCTTAACGATAATGTCATGAACAGATACTTCTGAAACTGGCAGATTAGTAAGGCTGTGGTCAAATATGGCTTTTCCCTCTTGTGGGTTCCTTCACCACCTGCCGTAGACCCAGTCTATCCGGTATATCCTTTAGGACTCGGCCAGCTCAAGCAGTAATTCTGCTGCTGAACCACTCTTTTTGTGGACATTGACATCCCCAACCCAGAGTACATTTTGTGCCTTTGCCACCCTCAGTGCTTCCTCCAGTGTTGGTCAGCTTGGAGGAGTACTGACTCATCAGTTGGGAGAGGCTGGTACATAGTTATTAGCAGGAGGTTTCCTTTCTCATGTGTAAACTAATGCCGTGAGTCTTCCTGGGATACAGTTCACTGTTGTGGACTCCCAGAGCAATTCCCTTCCAACTGTATCCCACTGTGCCATCACGTCTGCTTTGTCTGTCCTGCTGTTGAAACAGTAGATATCCGGGGAAGGTGATGGGGTGTCTGGGACATAGCCATACTCACAGAATCAGACCTTAAATACCAGGTCAAGCTGTTGCTTCACGTGTCTGTTTTTTTCTATTCACTGTTTCCTGCCAGCTGTCCCATTCTAGAAACATGGCCATATATTCGCCCCAATCCACTAAGATTTGATTTTGCAAACTAGGCTGGGAGATTTATCAACAGTTTTCTGAAAATCCACGTGTTTTACATCCATTGTTTCTCTTTCATTTGTCTCCCCGTCAGTTTCTCAAACATAATTCCCATTTCATAAATCTATGTTAGTGTTGTCTATGACCATTACTTTCAGTCCCAATAATTTCTCCCAAACAATTTACTTACTATATTCTGTGTTTCATATACTATTTCGTTTTCCCACACCATACTTGGTTGTCCTGGTATTGTCAGAAAGTTCTGTGAAGACAGAACTGAAGTTGTGGATTCATAGTTTTGCCATTTCCCTGTTTCCCATTCTCCATTCTCTGGTTTCAAACTGGAAAAAAATCTGCACTGTTTTTTCATACTTCTCACATTGATATAATTTGACAAGCTATAACAGTTCACTCTTATAATCTTTGTGAACATTATCTTCAGAAACCCACCAATTCATGTCTTAAGCTGCTCAGCTCCACATCATACACTCACAGGAACATAGTTTCTGTACCAACAGAAATACAGCACGATCGATATTAGTCCCACTTTCCAACTCCAGGCCCATAGCCTGGAATGTTATGAAACTTCCAGGTACTTTTAACGGTTGAGAGGTTAGCCGTGATAACTCCCCTCTCAGGAAGTACATCCCAGACCTCAACACCCTCTGGGTGAAAAAAAGTAATCTTTAAATCCTCTCTGAACCTCGAACCCTTCACGTTTAGATTAGATTACTTACAGTGTGGAAACAGGCCCTTCGGCCCAATAAGTCCACACCGCCCCGCCGAAGCGCAACCCATCCATACCCCTACATTTATCCCTTACCTAACACTACGGGCAATTTAGCATGGCCAATTCACCTGACCTGCACATCTTTGGACTGTGGGAGGAAACCGGAGCACCTGGAGGAAACCCACGCAGACATGGGGAGAATGTGCAAACTCCACACAGTCAGTCGCCTGAGTCGGGAATTGAACACTGTGCCACCGTGCCGCCCACTTTAAAAGTGTGCTCCCTGGTTCTTGACCCTCTGTCTAAAAGGAACAGCTGCTGTCTATCCACCCTGTCCATGCCCCTTGTTAACTTATCCTTCTGAATCACATCCCCCGCAGCCTCCTCTGCTCCAAAGTAAACAACCTGAGCTTATCCAGCCTCTCTCCACAGCTGATATGCTCCATCCCAGGGATCATCCTGGTGAATCTCCTCTGCAACCCCTCCAGTACAATCACATCCTTCCTGTAATGTGGCTCCCAGAACGACATACAGTACTCCATCATGGACTAAACCAAGCCCTGTATAGCACTTATAATCTACTCCCTGATTAATAAACGCCAAACCCAAGGTTCAATTCTTAACTAGTCCATTACCCTGTTCTGTCACGTTCAGGGATGCGTGGAGAAACACCCTGTGAGCTTCCTAGTGTGCTGCCAATCATTGTGTACACCCCATGTCTGGTTCCTCCTTCCAAAGTACATCACCTCATATTTATCAGGATCACATTCCATCTGCCATTGATCTGCCCATCTGATCATTCCACTTGTATTTTTCTGTAAAATCAGAACTTCCTCCTCACTGCCAACCACCCGGCCAATCTTTGTTTCAAACACAAACGTACTTATCACAACTCCCACTCCTCCACCCACCCCCCCTCCCCCTCCAGATTCACATCTATACCATTTATGAATGCTACAAATAATAAGAGACACAGCACTGATCCCTGTGGTACACCAGTGGACACTGGTCTCCAGTCACACAAACAGACTTCTCCCACCACCCTCTGCCTCCTGACACTAAGACAATTTTCGTTGTAACTTGTCAAGTTATCCTTGATATTGTGAGATTTTACATTATTTTTCCAATTTTCCATGTGGAACTTTGTCAAAGGCCTTGCTGCAAAACTAAATAAGCGACCTTCTCAGACTAATTCAATCAAATTCATTAGGTGTGACTTCACTCTGATAAAGTCCTGATGATTATCCCTGATCAAACCTTGCGATTCTGATTGGACTTCGATTTTCTCCTTCTCTATTTTCTCCAGTAGTTTCCCGAACAGTGATCTAATACTTGCTCATCCGTAGTTACCTTGGCAAATATCTACCACGTTTACTGTGAAGTGGAATCATATTAGCTGCTCTCCAGTCCTCTGGCACCTCCCCTGTGGTCAGATTCCAATTAAAATTTCTTCCCTTGACTCCAACAGTGTCCAGACCTGCGGATTTGTCCAATTTTATACTAAAGTCTCAAACACCTGCTCGTATTTTACATCAATCTCTTCAAGAGCTTTCCAGTCCATCTTCTTGAATTCTGTACCTGCATCCTCCTTCTCCCAAGTAAAACAGCTGTGATGTTTACATGTACCAATCTATCAATGTTCTCCGGGTTGACGCACTGATTGCCCCTTTGGTTTCTAATGGACACTAACTGTTTGCTGATTATTCTGTTCTACTTGTCCGTGTAGAATACTGTGGGATTCTCCCTAATCTCGCCTGCTTGCACTTCTCCATGTCCCTCTGTTATTCAGTCCCCTCTATGTTCCTAAGCTTCTAAGTTTCACTACAATCACCTCTCATCTTTTGAAACTGGAGATCACAGGCTGAGTTTCCCCATCAGACAATCTTGCCACTTCAGGGATTAGTCTAGAGAATACCTTTCGCAGTTCCTCTGTAGTCAGTATATTCTATCTTAGATTGGGACTCCGAACGGTACACAATACTCAGTTTAGTCTCAGCAATACTCTATGCAGCTGGTGCATGACATCTTCTATATTGCAATTACATATACATGAATGTTAACCTAATTTTTCGTTTCCTATTTGCATGCGTTCTTCCCAATTCCTTTCACTTTAACTTTTCTTATGAAAGATCCTCCTGAATATCTAACCATACGTTATCCATTAGCTCCTTGTTGCCTCCGTCCACAAGAATCATCTTCAAACCGTTCCAAAAAATGTTTGCCAAGTATGGTTTTCGTTTCATCGATGCATGATCATCCTCCCCAGTTTTCCCATTACCTTCTGTATACCCAGTAACACGTTCTTTGTAATTCAGCCCAGGAGACACACGACCGCGGATTACAAGTTAACTGATCTGTAGTTCACCAATCTCCATCTTCATCCGTTCTTAAACTGTTGAATAATATTTATAACTTTTGCCATATCCAGATTGGCTAAATATCGTTCAGGAATATATTGGAAAATAACATGAAAATTCGCAATGCAATCAATACGTCTATTGCTGCTTCCTCTGATATTCTTGTATGAAGTACATCTGATCTGTCAGATTTACAAATACTCAATCTAGTTTTCTTTTCAAAGATGACCTCAACACTGATAAGAATGATCTTAAACTTTACTTGCACAAGTCCCATGGTCACTTGGTATTTCTGGTAGAATTTCGGGATATTCTGCCTTTAAAATAGACACAAAGAAACTGTTTCTTTCTCCTGTGATTTCTCTGTTCTCTACAATAAATTACCCTGCCCGCACGCATAGTGTTCCATATTTGACCTTGTTTTTACATTAGTTGCATACACTGATGTACTTTTTTTCGCAGTCTTTATGTTTTTCTTTCGCAGTTTGTATGTTTTTCTTTTGTTTGCATGCTGTTCCGCTTTTTGATTTCCTTCTCAGTTTCTTGGTCATCCGTTGCTGGGTCCTACATTTCTCCGAATCCACTGGCTTACTACAACACTTGGCATTTTTCCAAGCTGCTTCCATTGACCTAATAGGTAGTTAAAGGTGAGGCTGAAGGGGTTAGGTCGGAGAGGAGGGTGGACCAGATTGATGGGAAGGAAGATGAACACATAGGAACGTTCAAAAGGGGGAGTGTGCTGAGTTGGAAGATTGGACTGGGATAAGGTGGAGTTAAGGGAAATGGGGAAACTGGTGAAATCTACATTAATCCCCTGTAGTTGGAGGGTCCCAAGGCAGAAGAACAACCTTTCTCCATCCATGCTTCGGGTGGTTAGGGTTTGGCGATGGAGGAGGCCCAGGACTCTCATGTCCTTGGCAGAGTGGAAAGGAGAGGTAAAGTGTTTAACCACAAGGTGGTGGAGTTGGTCAATGTGGCTGTTCCAGCGATGTTCTCTGAAATGATCCACGTGTGTCTCGCCAATGTGGAGAAGACCACACTGAGTTTAAAGGATGCAGTAGATGAGGCGTTCTGTCTCCCTTCATCACCTATCACTTTCAACACCACCTTCATCTACCTATCGCATTCCTAGCTACCTGCCTCCTGCCACACCCCCTTCTCATTTAACTCTCAGCTCCCTTGACCCAGAAGCCTCATTCCTGATGAAGGGTTGTGCCCGAAACGACAATGCTCCTGCTCCTCGTACGCTGCCTGACTGTGCTTTTCCAGCGCCACTGATCTCCAGCAGCTGCAGTGCCCACTTTCTCCTCACACCTTCAGGGCTTGCATGATTCAGATTTATAACAGTTACTTCAAATAAAACAAAAACTACCGTGTATTCAAACAGCATAAAAGAAAACCAATGCATTGTGGTCACTGTTCCCAAAAGGTCATTTTAAACTAAAGTTTTCAATTAGCTTTTCTGGTCATCCAACATCAATTTCTAAATAACCTGATCTCTAGCTCTGTGCTCAACAAAATGTTAATGCCAGTTATCTAACACATGCTCATGAAATCCATTTTTCCCAGCATTAGCATTCAGTTTGGTTAACACAGTTTAGATATAATTTAAACAGTACATTATTACTGCAGTAGCCACAATTGTGTATATCTCATTTTCCTGTTTTATAACGTGCCCAACATTTGTATTGCAGCTTTCACTTTGATATATAACCCCCCTCAATGTTTCCTGCTCCTTGCTGTTTTTACGCTCCACTTACAAGTTTCTGTAGAATCTGAGTGACGTGGACTTTGGGGAGATTAATGATAGAGATCATCTTGCCACATCATTTATGATCTTCTTAAGCATCATCGTGACATTTTCTCCAGATCTCCCGTTATGCTAGTGGAGTAGAGAAGGACAATGATCGTTCAACAATGCTCTGTATTTCCCCCAGAGAACTGAGACTGCTCTAACCTGGGTGGGAACCTTACAGCAGGCTGGTAAAGCATTGCTGCTGCTGTACAGGATCTTAGTGAGATCACATCTGGAGTAGTGTGTACAGATTTGGTCTCTTCAATGAAGAAAGGATGTTATTATCTTGGAAGCAGCTCAGAAATGGTCCCCTCAACTGATTCCTGCAATAAAGGTGCTAACTTATAACGAAAGGAAGATCAGGTTGATCCAATAGCCATTGGAGTTTACAAAAATGAAAGAAGACCTTATTTCAACATAGATGACAGGAAGGAGTCAACAACTGAAGCGAATTACACAGATAATGGAGGAATCCATTCCGTTCTTCAGCCTGTTACACACGAACAACAGAAGGATATTCAGGCCTTCGACCCTGTTACACCAGAATAGGGCGAGGCTGTTCAGCCCTTGGAGCCTGATGTACATTTACAGGAGGAGGCCAATCAGCCCCTCGAATCTACAACACTGGCCCCAGAGTAGGCCATGCTGCACCAGCATTCTATTTCACAGCAACAGGATCAGTCCATTCAGCCTCCTCAAGTCTGTAACATAGGAACTGAAAGCGGTCACACAGTGACTGGAGATTTGTTACACTGGGATAGCAGGAAGCCATTCATACCCACCGAGTCTGTTGCAAGAGAATTGGATAAGGATAAAAACTATTTGAGACTTATTTCATGAGAAAGGAGGAGGTAATTCAGACACGTGTCTGTTGTATGGGAACAAGAGAAGACCAATCGCCATCTTAGTCCCATCTCTGGGGTACATGAGGAGACCGTTCAGTACCTCCACCTATTATGGAGAAATATGAGAAGACCCATCAGCCCCTCAAAATGTTGCACAGCAACGGGAAGTTTCCATAATCCCCCACTCCTCTAACGCATCAACAGGGGTTGGTCATTCTGGCCTTGGAGATGATAACATGGGAACGCCAGAAAGACTTCATCCCATCGATTTTGTACACCAGCAGGAGGATGGGTCCTGTAAGCCACACATACCGCTTATGCAGCAAGTGGAGCACACCTCTTAAAACCCTTTTGCCAATCAAACAGGAATTCAAAGAAAACGTAAAGGTTTTAGAAAGGGAAGAACTTATAATAACTGCATACATTAGGGAGTACAATGTAACAATAAAGTATTGTAATTTAAGGCAAATTATTAGAATCCATTGTTGTGGACATTTGCAAACGTAAACCACAATTCATCGGAGTCAACGTGGTTTTACAAAGGATAAATCATGATTGAAGTGTTTTCTTGAGTTATTTAAAGATGTGACAAACAAGGTGGATAGTGGGAAACCTGGAAATGGAATATATCTGGTCTTCGTGAAGGATTCAGATACGTCGCTTCTCCAAAGAGTGAGTGGTAAGATCAGACAGCATCGGTTTAGGAGTAATTTATTGGCTTGGATGGAGGATTGGTTAACCAACAAAATGCAGTCAGATGAATTAATTGTGTCATTTTCTATTGGAAAATGCAATTTGTTGGGTGCCATAGATTTCAGTTCTCATGCTTCAACCATTTGTGATCGACATTATTACTCGGTTGACGGGATAGAAAATATAGCTACATTTTCAGATGACACTAACATTGGTGGGAAATTACTTCGGAATGATGATGCAAGAGATTTAAAAACTATATGTATAGATTGGGTGAATGGGCAAACATTTGGCAATGAAAATTAAAGTGGATAAATATGGGGTTATTCAAGTTGGCCAGCCTAATAAAAAGGCAAATTATTATCTAAATGGAGAGAAACTTCAACGTGCTTAAGTGCAGAGGGATCTGGGTGCCTGCTTGCATATCACAGAAAACCACTTGCGGGTATTTGAAGTAATGAGGAATGCAAGCATAACTTGAGCGTTTATTTGTAAAAGGATAGAGTAGAAAGGTTACTGTAGCTATACAAGGCGTTCGTGAGGCTGCAACTGGAGGACAGTTTGGGTGTCCTGCAGAATGAGGTATTTCCATTGGAGGCAATTCAGAAGAGCTTCATCAGATTGATTCCATATTTGAAGTGTTTGTCTTATGAAGAGAAATTGAGCAGTTCAGGCCTATTCTGTCGAGTTTATAAGAATGAAATGAGATCTCATTGAGGTCTGTAAAATGCTAAACGTAATTGAAAGTGTAGATGTGGAGTGGATATTTTTTCATGTGGCGCAATCTACAATAAGAGACTAGAGTTTGAGGATCGAGAGATGGCAGGAAAGTGGAGCAGAGGCCGCGATGACATCAGCCATGATTGTATTCCATGGCGGAGCAAGTTCGAAGGGTTGGATTCCTGACTGATGCTCCTTGTTCATATTCAGCTTTACGGCTGTGTTACACAGTAATAGGGGAGGATGATGTATCAAACAGGAAGCAGGCACTCCGGATAAATCAGTCTAAATCAGTTTGACAGAACGTCACCAGAGGAGTCACACAGTGACCAGTGCTGGGTCCTCAACTATTTACAATCTATATCAATGATCAGGAGGATGGAACAGATATAGAGCTAATGAGTTTGGTCATGTTGCTGTGATAAGCAAGAGATTAAATTATCAAGAGAGGGTGGAGGGTCTACAGATAGATACAGAGAGGTAAATGCAATGGATAATAATTTGGCAGCTGCAATATAACATGATATAATGTGTCATTTCATTTACAGGAATAACGGAAGGCAGTATGTTACTGAAATGGAGAGGGATCACAGGGATTATTAATACTGTGTATTGGGGGGTTCACTCTGACCCGTTCAGACAGGGGAGGTTTTACTCAATCCCTGATTGTCTGCTCCTTGACGCTCCAAGTGACCCCATTGCTCTCCGTGCACATGGAATACTTTGAAGTGTTTGGTTGGTGATGGGGGATGCTGTTATCAAACGTGTATCAAGGGGATGGCCTTTATCCAAGATACATTCATTCCTTTCTACATGGAGATCTGAAGATGATGGGAATGGCTGCCTGCTTGTGAATGAAGAGGCTGTGGCTGCTGTCAGGACAGAGGTATTCACCAACATGATGTACTGTGATGGGCACCCTGCAAGATTAATACACAGAGTGCTCCTTCAGTTCCTCTACCTCTCCCCATTGACACGGCTACTCCGCAGATGCCATGTACACCATCGGGAATCCCACTATACTGGATACACCCGGCAGCTCTCTGCTGAGGGAGAAACAATGTATTTACCTCACCATATATGTCCTCCGTCATTGAATGGTTACATTGATGGCAACATACTGGGAGATGACGGATATGTCACCCAGTCTTGTTTGAAAAGTTCCAGAACATAGAAGCTGAATGAAACTGTGACCCGAACAGCCACTGGCAGCATCGTCCTTCCCCCTGGTGTGAAGCTGAAGGACGTGTTAAAGGAGGTGACACCGCTCTGTGACCAGCTCCTTATTCAATCAGAGTCCCCTCAAACTCTGCTACTGGGTTAAGTGGAGCTTGGGAAGCTGTTCCGGAAAATTCCGGGGTGGACGCAGCAGTTCTCTTTCCCCACACACACTCACTGCGTGGTTTCAGAGCCTCCCCTCTCTGCAACCTCTGCTCCATTTGTTGTTCATGTTTCAGACCCAGATGTTGTAACTCCAGTCCCCAGGCTCCATCCAAGAGTCCCCAGGGTCACCAAATCCTCAGGTCTCCCTGAATGTCTGAGGCAGCTCACAGCATAACTTCCAGCAAACCACCCCCAGCTGCTGCACTAACCTTTCAATAACAGGAGTCAGTTAGAAACCCCTCGGCTACAAGTGTTGTGGACCAGACCAGATTCCCACAAAATATTTTAAGAAGGCCGCTTAGACCCAAACCTTTCCTTATTTTGAATATAGATGGGAAGTGTGCTTTACAGATATGTTGTGATTGGTCAAACCACTCGACATTAGGCAAAATATAATCTATTCAAATGCTTTAGTTAAAATACAATCAAAGAAAAGAACATTTCGGGATGACTTATATGTTGGAACAATTACACATACAATTGATACCATACCTTATTGGTATACACCGCTTGGCACAAAGATATATTCAAATACAGATTCTTACATTGTAGTTTTCTGATCCAGGAGAAATCAACATAAATAGAGATCTCAGAGAGAAAGGCAGCTGGGGATCAAGTATTGACACTTCCAACCATTCTGGGACCCGAACAGCTTCTGAATGCTGCAGCTAAAAACAAAACGAGTAAACCTGGTCTGGGAGAGCTGGCCACTGCCCTTCCATTGTTACCACCGTTTTAATAAAACCTAAAGGATTTCTCAGTTATTTACTTAAACTGTTTTCAGACAGCAGTTCTGAACCTCTGCCTTTAAAAGCTTTCATTAAAAAAAAACCGAAGAGAAAATAACCTTTTTACGGTGATAGTATTCTCACAACTCCACTTTTAATAAAATGATCCATCAATATACACAAATGGATTCATTTTAGACCTCCTAATCTTCCACTATTAGTAGACTGGAATGAACATATATTATATTCACTCTGAGCATACAAATGTTCACAACTCGATTCGATTTCAGTCATTTCACTCCTGCCACAGAATGCCTTTTGTCTTTCTTCATCCAAGTCTCCACAACATGTCAAAACTTAGGTTTTCTCGCCCTGTCAACTTTATAATTTCAATTATCTCAATAAAAACGCTCTGGTATTTTTCTCCCTAAACTTCTCCAAAATCTTTAAGGGTCACGATCAGTGATAAAGATTTGTCTCATGTATGTTATTTGCAATTTAAATGCTGAAATGTTGTAACGCCAACGCCAAGATCAAGGCCTCCTTCCCCATTGTGGAATAAATCTGTTGATGTTTCTACTGGACACTCCAACCACACGTTACATAATGGAGCACTTCTCATCTCTCCAATAGTCCTTCTGAATGACATAGCTCCTCATGTCTCAGCATAAAAATATTACATCCTTCTGTACCACTTTGTAATGTAACCGCTTCACCTGCTAATGCTGGCCTACGCCAGTAAACCTTACTCTCACAGGGATATGTTTTAAGAAGATCTCGCACATTCTTCTTAATCCCTCACAGAAACCAAACTTTGATTTCAGAACCCAATCATCATTATCAGCCATTTCAGCTTCTAATCTTGCCATAGTAACTCTCTGCTCTTCCACACGAGTTCTCACGGCTGCAGGAAGTGAATTGTTGAACTTCTCCAAAATTAGAGTCTCTCTCAGAGTGCCATAACTTTGCTCTGTTTTAATACCCTTCCCCACCTTTCAAAAATTACTTTGTTTGATTCTTTCAAACACAACGTGCGTTTAACCAGGAATTCTCTTTTAGATTCCTGAAACACTGTCGGCTTTTGGCACAAGCTCATATGCACTTCAGATGGCTTTCTTCACCTCCTCCGATAGGGATGCAAATACCTATCAGCTTTGTTTGGATAAACTAAATCCACATGTTCTCTGGCCACTGCACTTGTTTAGCCACTTTCTGAAATGAAATTAAAAAGGCTCCCCCATCATTCTCATCAAATTTAGATAATGCCTGGATATATTTAAACAGATCCTGATCAGGCCTTTGGCTACTATAGGGTTGCTCAACCTCACTATCCTCTAATGAAAATCCATACAAAATGAAGAGGAATTTAGAATAACTTAACTATTGTAAACCTTAACCGAATAATGGATACAGTACGTTCTACAAATGAACTGTTCAATCTATTAACATCACCTAAACACACCCCTTGGCAAAAAGGAACATTCAGACATGCATTCTTGCATACAGTTCTCCAATCCAGGAGGAAACACTATCAAGTGAGGCTTTAGAGAGAGTAACAGCTAGGGATAATTTACTAAAACTTCCAACCCCTTTGGGACCCCAAGCACGCCGTGATTGTTACAGCTGCAAGAAAAAAAACAAACTAGAAAGCCTGGTCTGTGTGAGCTGTCCATTGTTACTACTATTTATTAAAAACCCTAAAAGCCCCGTAAATTATTTACTTGAGCCGTTTTCAGTAGGCACTTTGGCCTTTAAGACCTCTTACTAAAAAAAATGAGAAACTAACGTTTTATTTAAAAAGTAACAGCATTGTCAGGCAATTTAGATGCCTGGTCCTTTACTCAGTGGGCTTGCTCGTGTTACTGATCGCAAGGTCACCTGAGAGGGACAGCCACAGGTACAGACCAAGTTACAAGGATGTGTCTCATAACTTCTGAAACACACCTGCCCATGGACCATAACATGGAACATACCAGGAAGTGAACAACAGTTTGACACACACCACTTCAGTATTTCTGAGCTACACAATGCCAGCATTCGATACACTAGGGAGCCAAAACCCAAGGCCAGGGAAAGATTCAGAGGGACAGAGAGATTCACATTAAAGACAGAAACAGACAATTAATTAACTGAAAAGATGTTGTGGAAATATGGGGAAAAAGACAGGGAAGTGGGACTAACTGGGGAAGTGAGACCTTCGAGAGTAAAATGACAAGAATGACAACATTGAATAAAGGCATTGTCAGATCAGCTGGAATGGTTTGTTACATCAAATTCTGAATCTGCTTCACCGAACATTACACACAACATAAACTGGGACAAGATGACAGCCCAGCGTGGACAGCTGTGCAGGCCATGCTAGTGTGTTGTTCAGTGAACTGCACTATCTGCCCAGCATAGAGAGTATTGCAAACTTTGCTATCATATGCTAACTTTCCTCGCATCAGATTACTGCTTGCAATGGGAAGGTTTGCTCTGTGTGTGTGTGTGCGCGATTGGCGTGGTTGAATGCGAAACTCACTGTTTGAGAAGGAACGCACATGGAGGAAACTTTTAAATACGAACAACTGGCAGGCTTTTTGTTATCAACAGAGAGAACGAGGGAAGTTTCATGGACAGATGAGATAAAGTGTTTGAGAATATTAAAATAAAGTCATTGCCAGACACAACAGCAATATACATCGGCGTGCACATGAATGACAGATGGATGGGGGTTTGGTGTGAATTCGAATCAGATTTGCTTCGGCAGGTTTGAAGCCGGGAGCGTCAGCAGCAGATTATTGGCTTCATTAAGCCTGTATTTCATAGCTCAAGATTCAAACAGCAGATGGAATAAGCAGTGAGATATATTCTGGAGTGGTGAGTATTTCAAGTTAGAAATGGTCAGGACATGGTGTCAGGAATCAGCTCGTGGTCAAAGGGATCACCCACAGTTGTGACTTGTCTGCTTCAGCTGTAGATATTGGCCAGGGATGGGATGGAAACAGTGGAAGGAAGTGGAATTTGTAACCAGAGCAGTAGACGGTGACCTCTATACTCTTAAAAGTAAAGGCAATGCTACAATGCATTGTGGTTCTCCCCTGAAACTGAATAGATCAACATAGAGACCCGGAGTAACACTGCCAGAGCAGAGAGCGAGACAGTAATTGAACGCATTCATTCATGTAGTTAGTAGTGGTCTGTAGAGTGAATATCTGGATTGAGAGATTCAACAGGAACAATAATAGTAGCAGGAAGTGTAGACTACATGGAATAACAGTAATACAGTCATAACTGGTTTATAGAAACAAAATCTGGACAGTGACACTCACCAGGAACACCAATGATAGCCAGGAAGGGATAATAAAAATATTGAATAATGAGAAGAGCGTAATAGATCCACAATGGTAATGACAACCAATCAAATGCAGAAAGATGCCAAACATAATTGGATAAGCGACTGTCTATTGTTGGAACATGCCAGTCTAATGTTCTCAGATTCTGATCCATTGTTTGAATATTCCTGTCTCATGTTCTCAGATTCTGATCCATTGTTGGCACATTCCAGTCTAATGTTCTCAGATTCTGATCTCTCCTCTCCCTCTCTCTGGATCTGCTGATCCCGATCAGTGCTGTCGGTGATGCTCCCGCTCATGTTATGGAATAACACATTGAACGGACCCCATTTATCATTAAAACATGGAAACCCTCTACTGGCATAATTAGAATCCATGGAGATTGGCATCAATCGCAGTCACTGAACAAATAGGCTCAGTTAACCTGTTCAAAACATCACTTTTCATTTATTGGGTTTGGATGGAATGGATGAGGGTTGCTGAGGGATGGATCATAAACCTTTCAATCTTTTAACTCTTTTTATTAATTTGTACGTGAGAGCATTACCAGGACACTGCAGAGGTCAATATATGTTCCACTCTGTTTATGAATGGAGGCAGTTATAAAATAACAGATCGGCCGCATCAAAAAAAGTCGGGTGGGCAAGTTTCTCGATACCTGAACAAAAAGTACGGTACTTGTTGACCAGTGTGAGGCTACTCCTGGTGTTAATGCCCTGTTGTCAAATCCTTTCATAACCTTGAGACAGAGCATTGAAACTGCTGCTCAGGAACAGACCGAAGCAATTCTGTCCCTATGGGCCTCATACAGAGGGATAAGAGAAGGCCATTCAGCCCATATATAGCCTAGTGCTACTTGAAAAGGTGGAAAGCTGGAATATTGGCACATTTTGCCGAAAGAGTCATTCAAAACAAAGAGATGTGTCGCTGCATCTGTATAAAGTGTTACTGAGAGGGCACCTGGAGTACATTGTGTTGTTTGTGTTTCTGTAACTCCATCAGATACAGTTTAACGGCTGCTCGTAATCCACGGGTTGCTATCTCATTTAATGTCTCGGATCTGTTACACAGGGACAGGAGGAGGCCATGAAGCCTCTTGAGTCTATTTCAGAGGGACAAGAGGAGGTCATTTAGCCTTTCCAGTCTATTACAGAGGGACACAAGGAGTCCACTCAGCCTCTCGAGCCTGTTGCAGAGGGGCAGGAAATGTTTATTTAACATTCAAGTCTGTTACGCATAAATGTTAGTTTCAAACTAGTTGTGGAATAGGAAAGACCTGATGTAAACATTAAAGTTCTAACTTTGAATAAGGCCAATTTTGAAAGTGTTAGGCGAGCCCTGTGAAAGGCAGATTGGAATATCCTATTCACAGGTAAAGGGATGGTTGGAAAATGCAAGGCCATCAAAACGTGGTTTCAGAGAGTCCAGAGCCAACATGTTCCTATTAGTGAAAGGGGCAAGGCTGGTGGGTGCAGGGAGTGCTGGATGGCTAGAGATATTGATGTTATGGTCAAGGTAAGGAAGGAAGCATATGTCAGGAAAACAGAGCTGAGATTAAGTGAATCCCGAGGGGAGTATAAGGGCAAAAAGTGTATTGTCAAGGGGGAAATTGGGCCAGAAAATTGTGGACATGAGATGGCTTCAGAAATAGTGTTAATGAGGCATTGAAGAAATTCTACAAATCCTTTACTGGCAGAATATTAACTAGGGAGACAATAGGGCACCTTAACGGTCAGTAAGGCTACCTATGTGTGGAACCATAGGAGATGGAAGGGATACTAAACAAGTATTTTGCCTCATATTTAATGTAGAAGAGGTTACAAGAGCGAGAGAATGAAGAAATACATAGTGATACCTTGAAAAGTATCTATATTACAAGGGGATGTTGGACATTTAAAAACATATAAAGGTGAACAACGCCCAGGGACCTGATCAGTTGTATCCCAGAATATTGTGGGAAGCTAGGAAAGAAATTGCTCAGCCTTTTGCTGATATATCTGTAACATTGATTTCCACAGATGAGGTGGCAAGAGACTGGAGAGTTGCTAACATAGTATCATTATTTCAGAAATTAAGGAAAACCCAGGTAACTATAGATCAGTGAGCCTGACGTCAATAGTGACTAAATTGTTGGAGTGGATTTTGAGGGAAACGATGAATATGCATTTGGAAAGACAAGGACAGAAGAGGGCTTTGTACATTGGAGATCACGTCTCACTGACTCGGTGGAATTTTTTGAGGAAGTGATGAAGATGGTTGATGAAGGCAGGACAGTGAATGTTTTCTTTATGGAATTCAGTAAGAAAACCAAAATGTTCTACATGGTAGACTGGTTAGCAAGGTTAGACTGCCTGAAATCCAGGGAGAGCATGCAATTTAAATCCAAACTTTTCTTGAATATCGGAGACAGGGTGTGACAGTTGGCATTTGTTCATTAACTTGAAGACCTGTGACCAGTGGCGCTGCTCGCAAACATCAATAGTGGGTCCACTACCTTTTGTTACTTATACAAATCATTTGCACTTGAGTATATGACGTATTGTCAGTAAGTTTGGAGATAATTCCAAATTTGGTGGTGTAGTCGACATGAAGAATGATCTCTCAGAATATAATGGGAACTTAGTTAGGTGAGCTGAGGAGTGGCAGATGGAGTTTATTTTAGATAAATGTGAGGTATTGCATTTTGGCAAGAAAAGTCAGGGCCAGACATATAGGTAGGGTCCTGTCGAAAGTTGCCAATCAAGGAGAACTCCATAGAATTTATAGAATCCCTACAGTTCGGAGACAGATTTTCGGCCCATCAAGGCCACACCGTCCCTCTAAACAGTATCCCACTGGACAAACCCCTACTCTATCCCTCTCAGCCTGCATTTCCCATGGCTAATGCCCGTCGCCCTCACATCCAAAGGTACCATGCACAATTTAGGATGGCCAATCTACCCTTACCTGTATATCGTTATACTGTCGGAGGGAAACATAGCACCCGAGGAAGCTCACACAGACATGGGGAGAATGTACAAACTCCACACAGCCACTCATTCAAGGATGGAATTAAACCAAGATCGCTGCGCTCTGAAGCAGCAATGCTAGCCACTGAGCTACTGTGTTCTCAGTTCCTTGAAAGTGCCGTCACAGGTAGACAGTGCAGTGAAGAAGGCACTTGGTGATCTTCCCTTTATTGGTGCGTGCTTTGAATCTAAGCAATTGCATGAAACGTTGCATCTGTACAGGACATTGGTTCGGCCACTTTTGTAATACTGCCTTTAATTCTGGTCAACCTGCTGTCGGAAAGATGTTGTCAAACTTGAAAGGGTGCAGAAGAGATTTAAAAGAATGTTGCAGGTGTTGGAGGGTTAGAGTTACAGGGAGAGTTTGAATAGGCTGGGGCTGTTTTCAAGTGTTGAGGCTGAGGGTGGACCTTAAAGAGGTACATAAAATCATGAGGGGCATAGAAAAAGTAAACAGTCAATGTATTTTCCCAGGATAGACGATTCCAAATATAGAATATAAAGGCTTAAGGTGAGAGGAGAAAGATTTAAAAAGGGACGTGAGGGACAACTTTTTCACACAGAACTGCTGCGTGTATGGATTGAACACCCCAAAGAGGTGGTGGAGGCAGGTACAGTTACACCGTTTGGATGGGTATGTGCACAGGAAGTGTTTGGAGGGAGATGGGCCAACTGCTGGCTGGGGGGACGAGATAAATCTAGGATATTTGGTTGGTACAGATGACCAGACCCGTAGGATCTTCTTCCATGTTATACATCTCTGAGAGTCGAGGAGAAAGTGAGGTCTGCAGATGCTGGAGATCAAAGTTGAAACTTTATTGCTGGAACAGCACAGCAGGTCAGGCAGCATCCAGGGAACAGGAGATTCGACGTTTCGGGCATTCCTGAAGAAGGGCCTGTGCCCGAAACGTCGAATCTCCTGTTCCCTGGATGCTGCCTGACCTGCTGTGCTGTTCCAGCAATAAAGTTTCATCTCTGAGAGTCGATTGACTCTTGAGTGTTTAACATGGGAGCAGGAGGAGGCTATGCAGCTTCTGAAGTTTATCAGTCAGCGTGTTTGCTCAATTACTGACAGTCAAATACAAAAATACATCATTCACATTTTGATTGTGTTTTACAGAAACAGGAGAAAGGCTTTTAGTCAAGAAAAACTGTAAAGAATGTGAAGAGGCCATTCAGGCCCTCAATTCCATTCCACATGAGCAGCAGGTGAGCACAGAGCTATTGGAGCCTGTTACTCTGGAGCAATTGGAGGACATCCATTTTCACAAACTTGGGATCAGGAGGGAATCATTCAACTGCTTGAAACTGGGACACAGGAACAGGAGGCAGTCACTCAACTGCACGAGACTAGGTTAGACAGGGGATTGCAGGGGATGATTGGAGTTGTTTGTTTCCAGGTAAAAGAATCTCGGGCAAGTGGGAGGGCTTTAAAAGTAAGATAGCTCGAGTTCAAGGTTTCCATTTTCCTATGAGGGTGAAGGTTATGTGAGACTGGAAGAGAGAACCCTGGATGTCAAGAGATATTGAGGCTTTGACCAGAAAAAAGGAGGCGTGGCTCATGTTCAGGCAGCTCGTATCAAGGGAATCCCTGGAGTATTACAGGGGATAGAGGAGATTACTGAAGAAGGAAATAAGCAGGACCATAAGGGGGTATGAGGTAGTCATGGCTGAGAAGATTAGAGTGAATCCAAATTCAGTATAGGAAAGATAAAGAGCAACTAGAGAGAGAATAGGATGCTTTAAAATCCAAAACCGGCATGCATGCGTAAAACCTCAAGAGATGGGTGAAGTCCTCAATTTCCTCTGTGTGTTTATCACGAAGAAAGACATGAAGATCTGTGACCTTTAGGAGGTTGGTTGTCATATCTTGGTACTGTCCATATCACAGTAGAGTTGCTGTTGGACATATTAGAACGCAGAAAGTCAGACAAATCTCTTGGTCCTGACCAGATATATCTAAGATCACTGTAAGAGGCGAGAGAAAAAGCTTAGGGATAAAGATCCCGGAAGACTGGGCGGTGGCAAATGTTGTGCCCTTATTCAAGAAAGGCTGCGAAGAAAAGCCTAGGAAATATGGACCAGTAAGGTTCACACCTGTTTTCGGTAAACCACTTGAGAAGGTCCTGAGAAATAAGATGTGCGTGCATTTGGAAAGGCAGAGTTTGACTTGGAGCAGTCAGCATGGCATTGTGCGTGGCGGATCATGCCTTACAAATTTTGTTAGAGATTTTTGAGGAAGTGACCAGGAAGGTTGTAGACATATTATATATGGATTTCAGTAAGGCCTTTGATAAGGTTTCACATATTAGGCCGCTCTAGAAGGCTAGATCGCATGGAATCCAAGATGAACTGTCAAATTAGACTGAGCTGCCAGTGGAAGTGGTTGAAGTGGGTACAATAACAACATTGAAAAGGCATTTGGACAAATACAATGATAGGAAAGGATTAGATGGATACAGAGCAAAGACAGGGAAATGGCAAATTGGTAGATAAGGTGCAATTACACCATGGTTTGTTGACAGAGCACGGTGGGCTTATTGGATGGGCGAGTACAGAGGGGGAACATTCCCATCCCAGAAGGTGCCACACCACCAGACCCACCGAGCATGGTCTGTGCTCACTACCGAGTTCAGTGCAGTATTTGAGGTCTGAAGAAATGTCCAGCAATACAGGATAAGCTTCCCCGCTCTGTCAGGATAAGGGTCACCGCATTCTGTCTGCTCCCTCACAATCACTGTATATCTGTGATTGCAACTACCCCGAACAAGGCTCGTGGTCCCCCACTCTCACTACTGCATGCAACACCTTCTCTCTCTCTCTCCTTTGCAATACCTCCCACACAGTCATAGAATATTCTGGAGAATGCCGATTATAGAATGTTCCAGATCATGTTCCAAATATTTCCCAGTTTCAGGAAAATGGTAGTGTGCCAGTGTGTAACACATAAGAGTTACTTGACTCACCTTAATGATATTAAACCAAAAACAACTTCTAAACACGCCTCGTTATAAATACAATTTCGAGCAAAAAAACATTTTTACCCTCAGGCGTTATCTTGACCGTTATCTGAACTGTACCACTTTCCTTATTATGCATGTTTCTCTTAAAATTTGTCTGTGACTGTTTCTGTCTGTAACAGTTACACAGACTCCCACTCAGTTGGCAGGACGGCAGGTTTTTGATGTAGAGGCAGAGCAACAGCGCAGGTTCAGTCCCTCACACTGACAAAGATTACCATGAAGGGGACAGTCTCTCAGCCTCACCCCATCACCCGAGATGTGGTGATCCTCAGGATAAACCACCATGAGTGGTCTTTCTAATGAGAGTTTTTTGGGACTGTATTCTATCAATGTTAGCATTTTAATTTTAAAAAAATATTTAAGAAGAGATTTTTAGTATTATAATAAACCAATAACAACACAACTCAACTAACTGAAAACAAAATAACATCCAATTTCATGTACATACAAAACAAATTAAAACACTACACAGACAGAAGAAACAAACAAAACTAAACAAACAATAATGAAAAAATAATACAGCTCAGCATAACAAAAGGATAGCTCTTGTTCATCAAGAGCATTAACTGATACACATTTTTATGCACATAGTTCTTCCTCTCTGGGGGGTGGGGGAGTTCAGACATCCATCGCAACAGAATATTTTTCCTAACACGGAAAGGACAGAATGATAGGATATAACTTTGTTCCCATATTCATCTGTGGAAAGTACCCTGGGCAGGCCCAGGAAAACAGAAACCAAGTCCATCTCCAATTCAGTCCCCAATACACACTCTATCACATCTGACACAGTGCTCCAATATAGACGAAGTCTGCAGCAGGACCACAAGCAATGAGTAAGAGTGCCTGTAGACATTCTGCTTTTAGGACATGCTGAAGATAATCCCACTTTGCATTTTGAGAGGCAATCTGGGGTCAGATAGACCCTACGAAGAATTTTTCACTGCATGGAATGGGTCCTATTACAGATCAAAATCCTTCGATCACTTTCACAAATGTCCTCCCATGTCTCCGAGGTGTTCTGAACCCCCAACTCTCACTAGCAGACATCACAACGCTGCACAGTCTCATCTGAGGGGACACTCTCCAACTAATGATAATGGGTACTGACAGAGAGTGTATTCTAAGCAATAAGCGCCCTCTTCCCTTTATCGGATCTGTAAGAGTGTGGTAAAAGTGTGTTTTTCTTTAATCAAATCTCTGATCTGGAAAAAAAAAACAGAAGAGATCTCAACTAGGTAGTCCATACGCACGAGTTATTTGATCAAATGATATCATTGTTTCTCCATCAAATAACACGTGGTGGCTCATTTGTGAGCATTGTTGCCTCACAGCACCAGGGTCTCGGCTTTGGTTCTGGCCTTGGGTGACTGGCTGTGTGGAGTTAACATTCTCGCCGTGTCTGTGTGGGTTTCCTCCCACAGTACAAAGATGCGCATGTTAGATGAATTGGTGATTGATAAATCACCCATAGTGTTCAGGGATGTGTAGGTTTGGGCATTAATCAGGGTAAATATGGGATGGTAGGGGAATGCATCTGGGTGGGTTACTCTTCAGAAGGTCGAAGCGGACTTGTTGTGCCCAAGGGCTTCTATCCACACTGTAGGGATTCTACTAATTCTAAATCACTCAAGCAATGTACACCCCTTGCTGTCGACAGTTTAAACCTGGAATCCATTATTCCCAGATGACAACCCGGTGTACCAATTACAGGGGTAAGAAACATGATTTTGGCTGTATTGCCCCAATCTGACGCATTGTCATTCATGCTTTAACAATATTGGTAATTATTGGGTTATGACAATACTTCATAAATGTTGTCAATTTTGTTAAGAAAAACAGACTAATAAGGGTTCACTTTATCTGATAGGGTTCAATATCTCACAGTATTGAAGCCGAGTCCTCAGCAGCCCAGGCACTAACATAGGATAAAAAAGAGCTTAATTGATAGCTTTTATCTGGGCGATCTACTCCCCACAATCTGTGGGGTAGTTGCAATTTGGTTAGCTTGATAAAGAGTCGCTCATGCTGCCAAATAAAAGAGCTAAACCAGCCATTATGTCTCCTAAATACCTATGTGGGAAACATCAAAGGAAGCATTCACACGGGGTATAGTAAATGAGGAAGGACATTCTTTAATAAGAGCTATCCGACCACGCCAGGATATTGGAAGTTCCTCCCATCTTTGAAGGTTTTGTTTAATTTTGTCAAACAAATAGACATAGTTCACGTTAAATAAATGATCAAAAACGGACGTAATGAATATACTGAAATAGAGAACCTCGCCCCCCTACACCCCCGTGACCATTTAAAAGGAAACCAGGATTTGCCCTCATCAGGAATTTCCCCAAGACCTCCCATAGACATGGCCTCCAATGTTGTAAAATTAATCATAGAGCCCGAAAAGGCAGCAAGTGAATTATTGCATTGCATCATGTGAGCTGCCGAAATTGCGGGATTTGACAAAAACATAAGACAATCTGCATACAACATAATTTTATGTGACTTTTATCCAACATCTGGGGCAGGCATGTTGGGGTAATATTCCCAATTGTGCAGGATGCCACCGAATCTAAGATTGTTGCAGGGATTGGGAAGAGATCAACCCTCGTGTGCCATTTCTGCGGGTTAAAGAAGAAAATAAAATCCCTACTTGTGAGGTAGATCTGCCTCCAGACATCCACCAGCTCTAGTTCTAGACACAAATCCATTAATTGCTTACATTATAACGAGGGCATTGGGGGACCTTTGGACATTCTGTCCATCGTGGGGCCATAAGACAGTCGAAATTTCCTTCTGCAATCATGTGCCATGATGCAAGATAAGTGAATTTAGAAAATGCATCTACCAGGATTTTAAAAGGGTGCACCGGGTGGCAATAAACATTTAAAATACTGTATTAATTCCCGTAGTTCAAGACTTTGCGATTATGATCCTTCCATGGGTGTTTCATACAATCTAGTAATTTAAATGGAAGATTCTTCCTATCCATTATGACTTTACCCCCACTCTTAGTATTAAAAGATGAGAAATAAACCCGATCGAACCCGCCCTGCTGTAACGTCAAATGTTTGTGTCATCAAGGTGCATCTCCTGCAATAGGACAACTCTCTCTTTTTTAAGATGAGAAAGTATATTTTTCTCTTGACTGGCAGATGGCTCCCCTTAATGTTCCAGGTACACAATTTAAGCACATCATTATCCATAACACACTGCAGCAACATTTGAACTCCAGAGAATTTCATATCGAATGAGCATTAATGACAAAAGACTCATCGAACCTTAAATCTGTACAAACTAAAACTACTGCAACTCACAAGCTCTCAAAACTTTCCAAAGCTAAAACCATAAAAAAAGAACGAAACAAAATCCAAAGTACCAATGACACTTGATAGGGTTTTTACCCCCACCGCCCAATGGGGACGCTGACGGCCTAGGTCTCTGTTCTACAACACTGACAAAGGCCCTGCTTTTAATTGTATAGGTCCTGCTCTTGTTTGATTTACCAAATCCAATACCTCGCATTAATCCAAACTAAACTCCATCTGCCACTCCTCAGCCCAGTGAGTGATATTACTGCCACCTCACCTTCCCCTCTCCAGGAGGCCTGCACACTCCGGCCTTGATTTTCACAAAGACCCTGAGCTTGGTTTGCCTTCTGTGGTTAGGGGGAGGAGGGACAGATTGCAGACACAGTCAGTGGGGAGGAGAGGCTGAACAGTAATCAGCGGCCTGGTATCACTTCATGATTTTAGGAAGATGGCAGTCACACGTGAGAGTTGGGTAATACTGATCGGTTTTTTGGGGCCAATATTATGGTCTTTTTCCGTCTCTGGTGTTCAGTAATGAAAATCTATTTGAGACCCTTCATTGTGCAGAGTGTGTCTGCAGGATTTCTTTCCCTAATATTGCAGACTACAGATAATAGCGATTAAAGCTGTTCATAGTTAACTTCGATGGCACAGCACGTACACCCAACAAGGTAAAAGCAATGACTTCAGATGCTGGAAACCAGATTCTGGATTAGTGGTGCTGGAGGAGCTCAGCAGTTCAGGCAGCATCCGAGGAGCAGTGAAATCATCAGGAAGTGCTTTTGCCCGAAACGTCGATTTTACTGCACCTCGGATGCTGCCTGAACTGCTGTGCTCTTCCAGCACCACTAATCCCGTACACTCAACATCCTACAGTTAAGACAAATATTTTGCACTTGTTTAATACAAAGTGTTTTGTGTAGTTCAGTATTGGTAGCCTGATTATAATAAATCCACACCGAGCTGAAAGCTGACGCTTAAAATATGACCCAAAATCTGGATATGGTAGTGTCGTGGGTAATGTCCCTGCCTCTGAGCCCGAGGTCTGGATTTGATTCCTGAACGTGCGTGCTGGTGTTCCAAGCTTTGGACTAGAAGTTCTGGATTCAAGTCCTGCCTGTTGCAGAGGTATGTCACAGCATGTCAGAAGAGGCTGATGAGCAAACACACAGGAGAATAATGATACAGCTTTATGGAAATTGCCGAGTGATGCTAGTGTCCCTACCTCCGGGCACAAAGGTCCAGGTGCAAATACCACAGAAGTGTTTCATAACGCACCTGAACAAACTGATTAAAACGGATTTAGAATTGTGGCTTGATGGAGAAGGAAGAGGTGTCAGTATTGCATTTCAGAATTTAGGCCCAGGATGACTGAAAGTACAGCCATTCGTGTTGATTGGAGTCACATTTTGCAGCAGTAAAGGTTTATAAAATCAAAATGGTCATGGATAGGATGAGTAGTCAGGGTTTTTCCCCAGATTGGGGCATACAAAACTAGAGGGCATTGGTTGAAATTGAGAGGGGAAAGTTTTTGACGAGCCCACGAGCACCATTTCACACAGAGGGTGTGCATGTGGAATGAGCTGCCAGAGGAATTGGTGGAGGCTGGTACAAATACAGCATGTAAAAGACATCTGGATGCTGACAGACCTGCCGAGCTTTTCCAGCAATGACTGTATTTGTTGCAAAATGCATTCATTTTAACACAATATTCAGAATACATTAAACATTTTATTTTTTTAATGACGCAGCGACATATAAACATATCTTCAAATAGACCGAGACCATTTTCTGCTAAGGGTATGGCTCTGTGTATGACAGTAGCAATGATGCATCAACATCGAACAGGGAATGTGATGGAGACATAGTTTGGACAACGTACAAGGAGACCTCACATGGTCCAGTTTGGGAGAGGATGACATTATTGTGTGATTCAGCTCAGATAGAGAGAAAATGTAATCTGCCCGAGAAGGAACGGCCGATTACACTCTCTCTCCTTCATTGTTCCTCATGACAGCAATGTGTGCGAGCTAAAACAAAAAATCTACAGTCATCGTTACCATTCTTATTTTTATAGAATCCCTACAGTGTGCAAACATGCTCTTCGGCACAAAACGTCCATACCAACCTTCCCAGGCCAGCTCCCTTACATTTACTCCAACCGATGCACCTAACCTAGAAACCCCTGAACACTTCGGACAAATTATCATGACCAATCCATCTAACCAGCACAGCTTTGGACTGTGGAAGGAAACTGGAGCAACCATTAGAAGGGGAGAATGTGCAACCTCTAGACAAATAGTCACCCGAGTCTGGAATTGAACGCACGTTAATCGTGCTGTGAGGCAGCAGTGCTAACCACTGAGCCACTGTGATACCCTTGGGCGATCCCTGGCCAGAATTCATTGGAATCTCTCCACTGCCTAATATAAAGGGATTTCAGCCAAATCCAACTGTTCCAAGATGAAATCCCATTGCTAGCAGTTTGTGTGAGTAGAATGTCTTCAGAAGCAGAATAACATTTTGAACAATCTCTCAATTGTTCCTTTTGTCATGAGTTACAATAATATATGGACAAACCGCGTTCAACTTGAAATTGCAGAGATGTTTGTTTGTGTGTGTGTGTCAGTGTTTTTAGAAAGGGAAATATCGAGTCTTTATTTGCAATTTCCAAACAGTTTGCCATTCATCTTTCCACCATAGTTTGAGTAGCATTGCTCTGGATCATAAACGTGCTATTTTAGCAGATTAAAGAAACTAGCCTGACTTGTTGCTAAAACTGACCCTGACCCAGTCTGAGACCGATATCATCGGCCATATCACCGACCTGGTTACATTTGACATTTGTTGTGAGCAGTGGAGCAGTGGGAATTGAAAAGGAAACATGACCCGAAAAGTTGGGGAACTTTAGACCGGTGAGCCTGATGTCAGTGGTGGGTAAGTTCTTGGAGGGGATTCTGAGGGAAAGGATTTACATGCATACTTATGCCCGAAACGTAGATTCTCCTGCTCCTTGGATGCTGCCTGACCTGCTGCGCTTTTCCAGCAACACATTTTTCAGCTCATACGTTTGGGAAGGCAAGGGCTGTTCGGGGTAGTCGACGTGGCTTTCTCCATGGGAAATCATGTCTCACTAATTTGATTGAGTTTTATGAAGAGGTGACAAAGAAGATTGATGAAGGCAGTTTGGTAGACATTGTCTACATGGACCTCAGTCAGGTGTTCACAACATTCCAATTGGTAGACAGATGAGTAAGGTACGGTCACACGAGATAGAGAGGAAGCTAGTCACAATTGGCTTGAAGGAAGAGGGATATTTTTCAGACTGGAGGCTTGTGAGCAGCAGTGTGCACTAAGAATCAGTACTGAGTTCACTGCATTTCATCATTTATGTAAAGGATTTAGATGTGAATATTCGGGCCATATTTAGTAAGGTTACAGATTACATCAGAAAGGTGGTGTAGTATATTATCTCAGAGTACAACGAGACCACAATTAGATGGGACAAAGGGACAGGGAGTAACAGATATAGTTAAATTTAGATAAATACGAAGTTTTGCATTTTGGGAAGGCAAATCAGGGCAGAAATTATACACCTAATTGTAAGGTCCTGGGTCGTGTTGTGAATCAAAGGGACATAGGGCTGCAGGTACATTGTTCCTTGAAAGTGGGGTCGCAGGTCGACAGTGTGGTGCAGAACACATTTGGCACATTTGCCTTAATCAGTCAGAGCATTGAGTATAGGAGTTGTGGTGGTATGTTGTATCTGTACAGGATGTTGGTGAGGCAATACTGCGTACAACTCAGTTGCAGAACTGGAGGTTTGAATTTCAGGGAAAGGTTGACTAGGTTAAGGTGTTTCCCCCTGGAGTGTCAGAAGCTGAAGGGTGACATGATAGAGGTTTATAGAATCATCAGGGGCATAGATATTCTGAACAGCCACGTTCTGCTTCCCAGGGTAGGGGAGTCCAGAACAAGAGGGCATAGTGTGAAAATGAGAGGGCGATTAATTTAGAATGGACCTGAAGGTAAATGTTTCACACAGAGAGTGGTGTGTGTACAGAAAGTGCTGTCAGAGGAAGTGGTGATGGCGGCTACAATCGCACATTTAAAAAGTATCTGAAAGAGGAGGAATATTGGCCAAATGCTGGCAAATGGGACTGGAGCAGATTTGATATCTGATCGGGGTTATCAGATTGGACTAACGGGTCTGTTTCCGTTCTGCATGACTGTCAGATTCTATAAGAGGGATGGCGAAACATTCTGAAAGGACCTTTCAAGTGGGAATTCTCTTCACTGGAAGTTTATCGTGCCTCTATGTTCACATGGATTGAAAGCTGTTTAATTAAATATTTGACAGGGAAGTGAGTCACGGGTAATAGTATACAGACAGGAATGTGGGGCTGAGTCCACAATCTTAGTGCGTGGTGGAAAAGGCTCAAAGTATCTAATGTCCCACTCCTGCTCCTCAGTCCCATGTTTCTGTATTCCCTCCAGCCCCGCATACCTGCTAGATAGGAGAGGTTGGAGGCCACTTAGTCCTATAACCTGTTGTACAGAAACTGTCACACACGCTTTGAAGTGATTTGGGAAATGCTGTTGGAAAATCCAGGCACGGATATGAAAGAGGCCCCTCATCTCTCTTTACAGAGCTTCCCCTCTTTGCAACTTGTGCTTCATTTGTTGGTCATGTTTAGACCCAGAATCACTGAGAATACAGCCGCGATATCTCACCCAGAGATGGCGCACAAAACCCTCTCGTCTCCCTGCCTGCAACATTCCATAACAGACATTCATGAAAATAACACCCACTAACTTTCCAAGAACAGAATGTGAGAAAATCAGAAACAGGAACAGGTCGTTCACTCCCCAAGCCTGCTTTGCCCTTCACTAAGATCATGACTGATCTGCTCTCTGTCTCAAATCCTCTTTCATACCCAATTCATTATTGCCCTCAACTCTCTGACAGATCAATATCCATCTACCTCCTCTTCAAATACTTTCAGTCATTTGCTCCCCACCACTCTTGAGAAGAGAAATCCTGACATTCAATACCACCTGTTTGAAGAAAACACTTGCTGCTCCTATATCATGGCTTATTGATATGAACAAAAGAGGTTGAGACAGGGGTTCAGGTAAAAATGACTGGCCCTGATATCAAGGCAGTGGTTGACGTCTGCTGACATCAAGGAGCTTAACAAAACTGGACGTAATGAGAAACAGAGAAAACTCTTCAGTGTTGGGAGTCAAACATGGCACAAAGGAAGATGTTCATCATCTCAGTCCTGGGTCAGCTCTGTGGGAGATCCTCAGGGTAGCTTCCTCTTCACAAACAGCTTCAGCTGCTTCATCAATATCTCCCCGCCCCCACACTCCCCACCATAAGATCAGAAGTGGGGATTGTCACTGAAGATTCCACAATGTTCAGAACATTTTGTATCCCCGTCAGCTCCTGAACTAGTCTGTGTCCATGTGCAGCAAGACCCAGACTCCATTGAGACTTGTGCTGTTAAATGGTCCGTAACATTCATCTACCAGCACTGCCTGACACTGCACATTGCCACAGTAAAATAAGAGGTCATTCAGCACCTCACGCTGGTTTCACAGGAATATGAGGAAGCCATTCAGCCCATTGACACGATTGGAGAAGAACAGGGACAGCCCATTCAGTGCCTCTAGCATATTACTCAGGAAGAGGAGGAGTCTAGTGTGATGGACCACACGAGAGCCCCTCGAAAATATTTGAAGGCGGTAACCTAGACTCTATTTATTTTTATTTTAAAGGGAATATAACGTGACTGTTCCAGATGCAATATGATAGGTCAAACTACTCGGTGTGAAGCTAAACACTATTTATGAAACACTAAAAATAAAATGAAAGCAAAGAAAGAGGAATTTAGAAAAACGTAATTCTATTGGACAGGTTAACAGAATAACAAATCCAGGAATTACTAATGAACTGTTCCAATATAGGAAAATCCCATAAACACAGCCCTTGGCAGAAAGGAAAATTCAGACACAGATTGTCCCAAATATTTCTCCAATCCAGGAATTAAAAACAGCACCAAGAGACAATTCAGAGATGGTAGCAGCCTGGAGATAGTCACTGAAGCTTCCAACTCTGTGGAGACCCCAATAGTTTCTGATGCTACTTAGAAACCAAAACCCAGAGATCGTAATTTGTGAGAGCTGGCCACATCCATTCAGGCTGCATTAAAATTAACCCAAGACCTCCCTAGCTGTTTACTCAGTGACCTTCACTAACCAGTTTGGTAACGAACATTCAATCTCTCTCTGAAAAGAAACCAGGACAAAATAACCTCTCAAGGCCTGCAGCATCATCACACTTGTCAGCACATCGAGCTGTCAAACAGGAACCGGGGTAACCCAATCAAGCTCTTGGTCCTGTCCAATCGGAAAAGAAGCCATTCAGTCCGTTCAGTCTTTTATACAGGAACAGGAGGAGGCCATTCAGCCCCTAAAGCCACTTCCACAGCAACAGGATGAGGCCATTCAGCTCCTTCAGTCTCTTTCACAGGAACAGAAGGAGGCCATCCAGCCCCTAAAGTCACTTATCCAGGAACAGGAGGAGGCCATTCAGCCCCTGGAGTCTCTTACACGGGAACAGGAGGAGGCCATTCGGCCCCTAAAGTCACTTATCCAGGAACAGGAGGAGGCCATTCAGCCCCTGGAGTCTCTTACACGGGAACAGGAGGAGGCCATTCGGCCCCTAAAGCCACTTCCACAGCAACAGGGTGAGGCCATTCAGCTCCTTCAGTCTCTTACACAGGAACAGGAGGAGGTCATTCAGCCTCTAAAGTCACTTACACAGGAACAGGAGGAGGCCATTGAGCTCCTTGAGTCACTTACACAGGAACAGTACGAGGCCGTACCCCCTCAACGCTCTTGCAAAGGGACAGAATGAGGTAATTGATACTGATTCCTGATGAATGGCTTATGTCCAAAACGTGGATTCTCCTGCTCCTCGGAGCTGCCTGAACTGCTGTACGTTTCCAGCATTCTACTCTCTACGACAATCTCCAGCATCGGCAGTCCTCGCTGCCTCCAGATTGATGCTCCAACATGATGAACAAGTGGAGCAGAGGCACAGTAGTGCACAGACAGACTGCTCCACGTTGGTCCTCCTGGCTCCGTTGCTCATGATAAACACGTGGGACTTTAACGTGGTTTTCTAGTGTTGAGGAGGGAAGCCATATGTCTTGTGTGAAGTCTCAAGAAAGCACCTTCCATCTCCGAGAAGCCAGCCTGGTGTTCTCTATGTAGGGCGGAAGCTGGTGGGAATGGCTACCTGCTCAGATCGAAGGTATTGTAGCTGCTGTTGGGGATTGTCTGCAACCTGACGTTCAGTACGGGCTCACACGCCGACTGCACAGTAACATGGGGAGAGTTAATTTAGACATATAAACTATTAGGAAAGTCTCGGTCAACTGATGAATCGACTCTCTATGTTCAAATAATGCTGATCTTGCTCTTGTTGATCTTGTTGAGTGCTTGTCTTGTGCAGTGTATCCTGCATGCCTTACTCTGTCCAAGACTATTTCCACCCTATGATCTGTCTGGCCATGCTTACTATGATCTGCCTCCACTGCTCATAAATAAAGTGTTTCCCTGTACTGAGGTACATGTGACAATAAATCACACCAATCAATCCTGGGTAAAGTATTGAATTTCTCACCCTATCAATGAGTCTTTTGGAAATACACCTGCGACACCTCATGTTTCAGCATCACCATTTCTTCGTATTTCACAGCTCTGCAGATTAAACTCTCAGGTACTTCACTCTACCCTCATGATACCACCATCTGTATCTGTGGGAAGGAGATCATTCCTTACAAAGGAGATCAAATCTGCAGAGAGTGCCCCTAATGCTGTCTCAGCAAGGAAGATGGCTTTAATTACATACTCGAATCATCTTACAATGAGGGACAGCATTCCATTGACTGCACCCATTACTTACACAGGGTTTGATTCAGAGCTGTCAGCGTAGACTTGTGAGTGGGAGATCATGCTTCCCAAATTTGTTAGAGTTCTTTGATGAAGTGACCGAGAATGTTTATGAGGACAGAGCGGTAGACGTAGGGTCTCGATGGATTTCAGTAAGGTCTTTGATAAGGTTCCACACAGCAGGCTGCTCTGGAAGTTTCCATCACGTGGAATGCTTGGGGAACTGGCCAATCGGATACACTGTTGGATTGATGGTCGGAAGCAGAGGGTTGTGTGGAAAGATGATGGTCAGACTCGAGGCTGTCTCCATTGCTGTTTGTTATCTATGATTTGGTTGAGAATGTACAAGGCAGGATTAGTAAGTTTGCAGATGACACTAAAATAAGTGGTTGCGTGACCAGTGAGGAAGTTTATCAAAAATTGCTGCAGGACTTTAATCAGGTGGGGAGGTGGGCCGAGAAATGGCAAATGGAATTTAATATAGAAGTGTGAGGTCTTGCATTTCGGAAACTCAAATCAAGGTAGGAGTTTCACGGTGAATCGGAGGGTCTCAAGGAGTGCAGTGGGCACAGAGACCTTGGTGTTCAGTTGCACGGTTCTCTGAGAGTGGAGTCACAGGTAGACAGGATAGTGAAGAAGGCTTTTGGCACATTGGCCTTCATCAGGCAGGACATTGACTATAGAAGTTGGGAACTTATGTTGAAGTTACACAGAACTTTGGTAAGGCCGCATTTGGAGTATTGTGTTCAGTTTTTGTACCCTTGTTATAGGGAGGTTGTTATTAAATTAGAAAGAGTGCAGAAGAAATTTGCAAAGACGTTGCCAGGACCCAGTGGTCTGAGTTATAGGGAGAGGTTGGACAAGCTAGGACATTTTCTTTAGAGTGTAGGAGACTGAGAGAGTCCTTATACAGCTGCATAAAATCACGAGGGGTATGGATAGGGTTAATGCTCTCAGTCTTTTTCCAAGGTGTACAGAATCGAGGATTAGAGGGGATCAGTTTAAGGTTAGAGGGGAAGGAATAAAAGGGAACCAGAGGGGCCACTTCTTTACACAGAGGCTGGTACATGGATGAGCTGCCAGCAGACGTGGTTGGGGGGCTACATTAACAACATTTCAATGCATTTGGATAAATATGTCGATAGGAAAGGACTGGAAGGATATGGGCCAACTGCAGAGAAATGGGGCTAAAGTGAATGGACATTTACAAGGTGGAGATGAACCCCTCTGTTAATTAAAGCCAAACACCCAGAAAAGCTCGCCTCACCTCGTAATCTGTTAAAATATGAGCGACACAGATCTCCTATACTATTTTAACAAAAATTAACAAGTTTGTTTCTTAACTTTAATAGTGAACACTAAACAGCAACTGTTCACAAATACAACCCCTCGTTTCCTAGCTACTTACTATCTGACTCCAACTCTGTAAAAATATGCTGTTCCAACAGCCCACATATTAAACATTACAATCTCAAGACTATATGGTTTCTATCTTCCCTGCTGTGTTCACTCTATCAGCTGCTGATCTCCCTGGGTCTTTTTTTTATTGCAAGTAGGTTTACATGAACATGTGTATTTGATAGAGAGTGTTTGAGATGGCCAGTTCGCACCCCTGCTCTACAGCAGTTGCTCTGCTGTTGGATGGCAGTAGCTTTCCCACCAGTGTTCAAAATGCAAGGTTTGCATACTCCCCATGATATAGCAATTCTCATAATTTGGTTGCTTACCAGGTGTCCAAATAATAATATTCAAATTCTGTTGGCTTCTGGTTTCCTGAGCGTTATTTAAACTCTTTGGTTGCGTTTGAATGGCTGTCAAAACAGCAACCATAACTCAGATATCCATATCTCAGCTAATGGTGACATGTGGAACAGTTTGACCTTTAGCTGGCATCTGTGGATTTAATTTCTATTCGGCAAAACCCGTTCTGTTTTAAAGTGTCCATACATGTTTTTGGCTTCATAACAACTCCCCGCTTCTGGAAATAAAGTGAACCAGCAGAATGAAAAGATGGCTACATTTCTTTTCCTCTAATTCTTAATCCCAATTATATGAAATACGAAAGTATTAATCTCAGTTATATCATTCATATTAATTCTGCACACCATTATAACACTGGAATAAGGTAAATCTTATCCACACATTTTCCTTTAAATCCGCGATAGCACATCTGCTATCACATTGTAGGAGCCACAGCATGTACATTTTGTAAGTTTAAAGTCGGTCAGGTAAGACTCCAATGAAATAGTCTCGTATTCTGCTCTTTAACTGTTCCAAAAAATGCGAGAGATTTGTCATTGTCCACAACCATCTCCGATAATTTGTTTGTCATATACACATTAAAATATTGTCAGGCCAGTGCGAAACATAATCATTCTTGATCACTTGCTAAAGATCACTACATCATACAGATAAACTGCACAATTTGTTCATCTGGCCACAGCTCTTTTCCTGAGTCTTAAATGTGGCTGGTGCATTATTCATCCAAATGAAATTCTCGATTAAGTTTTTCTGTCATCTCCAGTGTCTTTACTAGATAACTTAACTGGCTCCACATTTTTTTTTTAATTTGAAAGGGGCCACTAAACCTGGCTTTGAAGAGATTTCTTACTACTGGTGGCAATACTAATACGTCATTCGCACGGGAAGTCCTCAAAGTTTCAGAGTTTTTATCTGCCACCTGCTTCACTCTATGTTGTGCTCTTCAGATCCTATTTAGCTAACTCACCTACTCCATTCACTCTCTCCTTCACCTCACACATAGAATCTAAGTGTGAGATTTCCGACTTCGGTCCTGTCAATTTATATTTTATTAATTTCAAAGGTCCTCTCACTTCACAAACGAATATTAACTCAGAGGAAGAAAACTGAGGAGATTTATTTGGGGCATCTCTAATGGCAAACAATATAATGGGACACCTTTCTTCCAATCATTCGGGTAACCATAACAGTACGCTGTTAACATGGTCTTCAGCGCCTGGTGCTAACTTTCCAAGGCTCCCTGGGATTCAGGTTCTGACGCACTTGATTTAAACTGCTTATCCTGAACCTATCCATGACTTCATAAACAGCTGAGCGGTAAAATGAGATCATTGGTCTGACTGAATCTTACTGCCTAGCCCAAAGCGAGTAAAGAAAGCTGCCAACTCCTCCATCTCATTTTTTATCTTAACATTCCATAATGGAATTGCTTCTGGAAATCTGGTAGACACATTCATTATTGTCAGTAAATATAGTTTTCCACTTCTATTTTAGGAAGGGGAGCTACACGATTAACCATAACCCACGTGAAATGTTCTTCGAATGCAGTAATTGACAAGAAAGGTGCTGGTTTTATTACTGCCTGTTACTTACCTACCATTTGGTATGTATGTCATGTACAAAACAAAACCACGTCCGTGTGCATTCCAGGCCACTAGAAATGCTTCTGTACTTTAGCCTGAGTCTTCTGTACACCTAGGTGACCGCCTGCAATTAGTATATGTGCTAGCCATAACATTGTATGCTACAGGTAACACAACGTGGTGCACTTCGTCCCATTTCCCTTCTGCACTAACCTATTGGGGTCTCCATTTTAATTTTAGGATTCTACCTTTAAGTCAATAACGTGTATATATCTGTTTTAAGTCCATTAGCCTTTCAGGACTAAACACCTCTGCCTGATCCTCTGCCTGTTCAGTTTTTTTTCTGCACCGTTACATCAACAGGGTGTCAGTTCACTAAGCGTCAACTCATTTGCCTTTTTCTTTCGTTTTTCCTTCCTGCTGTAACTTTTGAAAGTGGGATCTTGTTACTACACACTCTGGAAAAATTCCTGGGTACTTTTCTTTCAACACCTCAATTCCCTAATCTTCCGATGTCTTCCCCACCACAAGGGGTGCGTCTCCCACCTCGCCTCCTGCTAAATCGTTCCCAAGATCAAACTGTATTCCGAGAACTGACACTCTGTTACTCACTGTCACTGTTACTTCCCTAATCTTGATTTGGCACTGCATCCTGATGTTACACAAGGGAATGCTTAATTTCTGTCCCCATTCTACAAATTATCACGCTCTTGATTAACATGCCAGAAAGAGTGAAAATACTTTCATCTCTTACTATTAGCGGCCGAGGGAAAGTGAGGATTGCAGATGCTGGAGATCAGAGTTGAAAAGTGTGGGGTTGGAAAAGCACAGCACATCGGCAGCATCCGATGGGCCGGAGACTTAACGTTTCAGGCATAAATCCTTCATCAGGAAGTGGGAGGTAAGGGAGGGGGAAGGAGGTTGAGAAATAAATTTGAGGGTGGGAGTGGAGCTGGGTGGAAGAGAGCTTGGAAGGCGATAGGTAGATGCAGGTGGGGTGTGATGGTGATAGGCGGACAGGAGGGTGATAGGACACCTATCGGTGGTAGGACAGCTGGAACCCTCAAACTGTACATCAACGTTGACTTCACCAAATTTCAGATCTCCCCTCCACCAACCTCTCCCAGATCCAACCGTTCAACCCAGCACTGCTCTCTTGAACCGCCCTAACTGACCATCTTTTTTCCCACCTATCGACTCCACCCTCCCCTCTGACATATCACTATCACTCCCACCTACATCTTCTTATTGCCTTCCCATTGACCCTCCAACCAGCTCAGCTACTACCCTCGTATTTATCTTTCAGCCCCCTTGTCCCCCCACCATATTCCTGACGATGGGTTTCTGCCTGATATTCGATTGTCCTGCAGTTCGGACGCTGCCTGATCTGTTGTGTTTTTCCGGCGCCTCACCTCTCAACTATTAGAGACTGAGCAGATCCCAAATCTCACAAAATTATATCTTCTTGTCCTTTTTCCCCTGTTCTTTCTGAGTAAACTTTATCTACAGAGGCGAATTCTTTCAGAGATCAGGTACTAACTCCATAACCAGCCCTTACCTCGGCTGTGCACTCTCCTGCATGATCCTCGGCTTTTCTTGGGGTCTCCTTTACCAGTTTCACTGATTCCGCTGGGCTTAGCCTCTTCTACCACATCTTTCCTCAAAGTGCCTTCATTCAACGCCCATCACGGTGTGTCCCAGCTTACTGCAGTGAAACCACCTTTTCCCAGTGCCCTTCTGAAACCATTGGCACTGTCATTTTATGTTTTCCACTCCCTTATAGTGAGAACACCTGAGGCCTTTCACCACCTTTCAACCTCTTTGGGCTTCTTTTTCACCTGTGGTAAAGTATTGTGCGTTACTCTTCGCTTTGTAATGTGTAATCTTGCCTTCTCCCAATTTCTATCCCTCACAGGATGAAAATCCTGCCAGAAATTAAATATCATCCCATGCCCCAGTGCATATTTACCTGCCCTTTCTGCCGTGCTTCTCACTTCTTGAACTTTCGGTACATTCACATTAATTCTTACTATCTCTGTAAGTGAGTCTTTTATCTTCTCCAGCAAATTAATCTTCCGTCAAGCCTCACAGGCCTTATCTATTTTTAGGCCAGCACCAACCTATCAAAATGACTGTGGTTACTTCTTTCAAACTCAATATAAGACTGACCTGGTTCCGTCTCTATTTTTCTGAACTTCTGTCTATATGCTTCTAGTACCAATTCATAACCAATCAAAATTGCCAATTTGACATCTTGATAATCTCTTTACCCCCCATCTGATAGCGCTGCATCTACCTCACCAGCTGTGCCCACCAGCTTAGTCTGAACTAGCATTACCCACAAGTTCACTGGACACGTCATCTGACGAGCCATTTTTTCAAATGAAATAAAAAAGGTTTTGACATTTTTCTCAACGAAAAATGGCAAGTTATTTACATAGTTTTATACATCCCTATGTTCTCCCTTCACCTCCATCCTGTTAATTTAACTTTCTTGTCTAATTCCCAACTTCTGAAGTTCAAATACTCACTCTCTTTCTTTTACCTCTCTTTCTGTTTCTTCTCTCTCTGTTTCCTTCCCTTTATTTATCTTCTATTTCCAGTTGCCACATTTGCAATTTAAGTTTTTATAACTCTACTGCAGTTGCCTATTTCTCTGATACATCAAAGTGCTTAACCAACTCCATTACAATTTCAGCTTCCCTTTTCTCCCTGGCTAAACCAAATTCCAAACTATTTGCTAATTCTAAAAAATGTCCTCCTTCTGTCCTTCTAAACTTCCTTGGAAAATTTGGGAACCTCTTTAGTAATGTTAAAAGCCATTTCCCTCACTTTTGATTTAATCAACCACAAGTAACAAAATTAAACGAATTTTCCCACTGGTTTTATTTGAAGATCAAAATCACTAATTGCAAAGACTTGGAATTTGTTGGGACCTTTTGTATCCCAAATCTGTTCACGTCTGTCCAAATCCCATATAACAAGGCCCCAATCTGTTATGACATCAATGTCGAATCCCTCTGTTAATTGAAACCACACACCCAGAAAAGCTCACCTCACATCATAATTTGTTAAAACGTGAGCGACAGAGAACTCCTAAATTCCACTAATAAACAATTTATATGTGTGCAAGTTAGCTCGCTGAGCTTGAAGGTTTGTTTTCAGAAGTTTGGTCACCATGGTTAGGTGACATCATCAGTGAGAGTCTCCGCTGAAGCTCTGGTGGTATGTCCCGCCTCTCTATTTATAGATCCTGGTTTCTTAAAGTGGGTGATGTCATTTCCGGTTATTTTAACAAGACAATGTAGACAGGATCTAAATTGATCCGTTTATTGATGGACTTCTGGTTAGAATGCCATTCCTCTAAAAAGGTCCTTGCGTGTCTTAGCATGTGTGTGTGTGTGCTTTGTCCCAGTCAAAGTAGTGCCTTGCTTTATCTGTATGTATGGAACATAGTGATAGTGTGTCATGTCTTTTGGTGGCGAGTTGTTGTTCATGTATCCTCGTAACACGACAACAGGACAGTTTCAATGGTGGAAAAGTGATTTTATATACACTGTTTAATCAATGTGTGTGCAGTGAAGTAACATTTTTCACATGTGCACAACACATTATAAATGAACAACAGAGACACAGTTAACGAAAAATGATGCATATGATGTATAAAATTGATAAAACATTAAAACATGATTTGATCCTCTCAACGTTCCCTCCTTTTCTGGAATTCCCAACTCTACTCTCTCATTCTTACCAGGATGTGTGCTCCAAATTCTTGACTCTAGTGTCCCAACTTATTTCAGTTAATCCCCTTGAATATATTGGTCTGTTGGGTTCTTTCCAAAGTTAGTGTCTGTCATATAATCGGAGATAAATATTCTGGCATCAGACTCAGCATTTGAACATATTTCTCTGTTGTACATGCAATGTACAAAGGACCACAGCACACAGGCATTGCCAAAACATTGGGGGTTGTTCATCTATTGCTTTCGATAATGTAGTTTTCTCATTTTCCACATCTCCATATCAATATCCTCTCCTTTGTTTCTCCCTTTGTATCTAGTTAAGAAATCCACCAATTATTCTTCGTGTACCATCTCTTAAATCTCCTTCTTTCAGTTTATATCTAATGCACTCTTCAAGATGTAATGTGGTTATAATTAAGCAATGTAACTACAAAGACATGCGGGTGGAGCTGGCCAGAGTTAATTGGAAGGGGAGCTGAGCAGAAAATACCATGGAGCCTCAATGGGAGGAGGTTCTGGGGATAATTCGGAAGATAATACCAGAATGCAACCCCAAGAAGATGAAACATACTCATGGGAGGACAAGGCAGCCATGAGTTACAAGGCATCAAACCAAAAGAGAAAATATACAATGTGGTGAAGATGATTGGGAATCCAGAGAATTCATTGGCTCTGAAACTACATAACGCTGGCATTACTGATACTGCAGAGCTCTTAATCGTGGTCAGGGAGAGAAACAGAGGAAACACATTCACTTTAATCACAGAAGATGGTATTTCTCAAGGAAAAAGATTCAGGTGAATTAAACATTTGAATTAAGATCAGTTAAATGCTTTTGCGGAATGTATCAGATTGGAAGCAAGACCCGGGGAGACAGACCCTCAGCAGAATGAGAGTTTGAAAATGGAAGTATTTCCACATCAGAAACCAGGTTAGATCACTGAGTGTAGGGCTGATGGGTGAATAGGTCTCAGTGAGAATTGGGGAACAGACAGCAGAATTGCATTGCAGCTATTGCAGCTCGAAACTGCTGGACCACAGCAACAGGAGAAGCAGACCTGCATTCAACCACAACCTGAAACTTTTTGCCAGGATAACACTTCAGTCTGTCATTGCCATCAACACCATCTATGGTTCAGTGACGAGCGTGGGTGAACATGTCAGAACTTTAACCTGATGCTAACTCATTAAAGCTACCAGACTTGACCAACAGATCTGAACGAAGCCCTGCAGTCCTGTGACGTTCAGTTATAAAATAGTGATGGACAATTAAACGAATGACTGGAGGCAAGGTCTCCACAAACATCCCCATCCGAAATAATGGAACATATCTGCACATCAGTGTAAAAGATAAGGATTTTTCATCTGCACCATCCTCTGCCAGAAGTATTGAGTCGATGATGCACCTCACTCTCATCATAATGCCCACAAAATCACAGATGTCAGTCTTCAACCAATTTCAATTGCTGCCCGTGACATGAAGAAACAGCTGAACACAGTGGATATGACCCAGGCAATGGGTCCTGACCCCATTCCTGCAATAGGACTGAAGACTTGTGCTGCACAACAAGCTGTGTCCCTGGGGAAGCTGTTTCATTCCAGCTCCAACTCCGACATCTTCCTGGCAATGTGGAAAATTACTCAGCTATGACCCGTTCCCTAAGAGGGGAATAATTACAATCTGACCAATTACCACCCCCTCAGTCCCATCACGACAGTCAAATCGGTGGGAGTTCTGTTTGACAGAGCTGTCAAACAGCACAGAAATAACCAGCTCAGTGTGGTTTCCAATCGGTCCCCATGTGGAGATGGTGCTGTTGTGGAAATGTCACTGGATTACTAATACAGACCAGGTTAATGCTCTGGCAGCGGGTGGAAGTTAAAAGCAATTAATAACATATCGAGATCTAATATCTGGGATCAGTAACAGTGACCTTGGAGCCAATATCGATTGTAAACAGAATTTCCTTCTCCAATGTACTTTAGGAAGTGAATCTCCCGTGATTTCCTGGGCTGGCCTAAAACTGACTCCAAAGACCCTGACATGTGATAAACATTTCAATGGTCTCTGAAACGGTCAATCAAGGCACTCATTTGAATCTAACTACTCCGAGGTCTGAAAGGATGAAACCGGGCAGAACATCCGGCCTCAGCATCATTATCGGAAAAGGGAATGGGAACACAGTCCTGTCGACACTGCAGAGACCTCCTTCCTAACATCTGAGAGCTTGTGACAACATTTACCGAGCCTTCCCACAGACTGCACAGAAACATCGGGAAAGTAGTAGGTCATTCAACACATTGAGCCTCCCCCATTCTACTTCATGGAAAAAATCTCCTCAATGCACTTACCCCACACGATATCCATATCCGTTAATGTGAGTAACCTTGGGAAGCTATAAAATACGTTTGGTCCATCGAGTTTGCTACCCAATTCAAAGTAATGATGGTTGGCCCTTCATTTCCACACCGTACTCCTGCTCTCCCACCATCCCTTTACTGTCTCTAAATCCTTACCTATAATCAATGTCTCGGTTTCCAGGTGCGAGCGAATTCCCCAGGTTCACCAGTCTGTGAGTGCAGAAATTTATTCTCATTTCAACGCAGAGTGATCTGCTTCAAATCTGACTCACCCTGTCAGAGTTTTGTATATTTCACTGAGATCTCCACTCATTTTCCAAAACCCCGTGGAATACTGGCGCAGTTACCCCAATCTCTGCTCCCACAACAAGCCCGTCATCCCAGAGACCAGTCTGGTCATCCTTCACTGCTCTCCATCAATGTCAGGTTTGTCCTTTGTTAAGTGAGGAGATCAAAACTACACACAATACTGCACAATGTTCGAGATGATATCTCACCAGGCCCTGTACAACTGCAGTAAGACAACCTTTCTCCTGGACTCGCATCCCCCTGAAATGAAGGTCAACGCACCATTTATCTTCCTCACTGCTTTCTGTTTCTGCAATATTGCTTTCAGCGTCTGGTGTACAAGGAGATGCAGATCCTTTTTAATGTTACAGCGCCCCACTTGGTGGGTCTATGTACACTGCTCAGCGTGCCAATGCCATGCCCAATATTGACTTATGGTTGCAGTACTCACTGCACTGCATAGGCCTCAGATGTTTATGCGGAAGGAAACAACAAAAAGGAGCATACGTCCCTTTGTAGATCAACGTGTTTCAACCAATTCTTTTCAAATGGTAGGCTGCCAATTTATCATTTCCATCAAAGGGCACACCGTCGCCTCTATCCACATTGTTCTCCATCTGTCACGTATTTACCCATTCACTCCACTTGTCTTAGTCTTCTCAGTGCTTTTTTACATCCTCCTCACCCACTCACAATCCCACATCCGTTAGTGCTGTTAGCAGGCTGGGATATATTGTATCTGATTACAGCAACCAAATGTTTAAACGGCATTGTGAACAGCTGGGCTCCAAGTACCGTTCCCTGCGACATCTCAGCAACCTTCCTCTGTTAATTTCTATTTATTTATTTCGTGAATCTCGGAGTCACTGGCTGGGCCAGCATTTATTGCCTGTCCCTAGTTGCCCTTGAGAAGGTGATGGTGAGCTGCCTTGTTGAACGCTGCAGTCCACCTGTTGCAGTTGACCTTTAATGCCATTCGGGAGGGAATTCCAGGATTCTGACCAAGCGACTATGAAGGAGCGGTGGTATATTTTCAAGTCAGGATGGTGAATGGCATGGAGGGGAACCTGAAGATGACAGTGTTTCCATACATCTGCAGCCTTTGACCTAGATTGACGTGGTCGTGAGTTGGGAAGATGGTCTCTGAGGATCTTTGGTGAATCATTTCATTGCAGCATATAGATAGTAAAATACTGCTGCTGCTGAACGTTGGTGGTGGAGCATTGTGGATGAAGGGACAGTCAAACTGACTGCTTTGTCCTGAATGGTGTAAAGCTTCTTCAGTGTTGTTGGGGCTGCAATCATCCAGGCAAATTGGGAGTCTTCCATCACACTTCTGACTTATGCATTGCAGAGTATGGACAGAATTTTGGAAGTCAGGACGTGACTTACTCGCCGCAGTATTCCTAGCTTCGGACCTGCTCTTATAGTTACTGTGTTTATGTGGCGAGACCAGTGAGTTTCTGAGTAATGATTACCCACCAGGACTTTGATACTGGGAGATTCAGTGATAGTAACACCATTGAATGCCAAGGGGCAGGTATGATTGTATTTTATTGGTGATGGTCACGGTCTGGCATTTGTGTGGCCTGAATATTACTTGGCACTTGTCAGCCTGGATACTCTCCAGATCTTGTCACATTTGAACATGGACTGCTTCTGTATCTGAGGAGCCACAAATGTTGCAGAACATTGTACAATCATTGGCGAACATCCCCACTTCTGACCTTAAAGTGGAGGGAAGGTCATTAATAAAGCAGCCCTGAATAAGTTTTCGGCCACTGCCCGAGGGACTCCTACAGACTTGTCCTGGAGCTGAGTTAACTGACCTTCATCAACCATGACCACCTTCCTACGTGTTAGGTATGATTCTAACCAGCAGGGAGTTTGCCCCTGATACCCCTTGATTCCAGTGTTGCTAAAGCCCATTGATACCATACTTGTTCGAAAGCAGCCTTGATTTAAAGGGCTATCACTCTCATCCCACCTCTGGAATTCAGCTATTTTGTCCATGTTTGAACCACGATAATGAGGTCAGGAGCTGAGTGGCCCTGGTGGAGTCCAAACTGGGCGCCATTGACCACGGTATTGCTGAGCAGGTGCTGTTTAAAAGCACTGAGATCCTCCACCACTTTACTGATAATCGAGAGTAGACTGATGGAGTGTGAATTGGCCGGATTGGATTTGTTCTACTTTTTATATACAGGAGATACTTGGGGTAATTTTTCACATAACCAGGGAAATGTCATTGTTGTAACTGGATTGAAACAGTTTGGGTAGGGGAGTGGCAAGTTATGGAGCACAAGTGTTCAGTACTATTGGCAGAATGTTGTCAGAGTATGGACCCTTTGGAATATCCAGTATCTCCAACCGTTTCTGGATATCGCGTGGACTGAATCTCATTGGCTGATGACTGGTAACTGAATCGCTGTGGACCACTGGCGGAGGTTGAGATGGATCACCCACTCAGGATTTCTGACTGAAGATTGTTGCGAATGCATCAGCCTTATCTTATACATTGAGGTGCTGGTCTTTTCCATCATGGAGGAAGGGGTTATTTGTGGAATCTCTTCCTCCAGTGAATTGTTTAATTGTCCTCAACGTTTCTCAACTAGATGTGGAAGGACTGCAGTGCTTAGCTCTGATCCTTAGCTCTGTCTATCACTTACTGCTTATGCTGTTTGGTGCACAAGTTGTCCTGTTTGGTGGCTTCACCAGGCTGACACCTCATTTTCAGGTATGCCTGGTGCTGCTCCTGCCATCCTGAACGTCCATTGAAGCAATGATGATCCTCTGGATTGATGGTAATTGTTGTGAGGGAGATATACCACGCCATGAGGTCGTTTGGGTGTACAATTCTGCTCCTATAGATGAACCACATAACCTTATGGACACCCAGACTTGAGCTGCTAGTTCGGTTCGAAGTCTGTCCTATTTCGCACCGTGATAGTACCACCCAAAATTGCGGAGTTTATTCTCAATGTGCAGGTGTGACGTTGTCTCCACAATGACTATGCGGTGGTCACTCTTACCAATACTGTCATGGACAGATACTTCTGCAACGGGCAGATTAGTAAGGCTGTGGTCAAGTAAGTATTTTCGTCTTGCTGGTTCCTTCACCACCTGCCGCAGAACCAGTCTAGCAGTTATATCCTTTAGGACCCGGCCAGCTCGATCAGTAATGCTGTAGCTGAGATACTCTTGGAGGTGGACATTGAAATCCTCCACCCAGAGTACATCTTGTGTCCGTGCTACCCTTAATGCTTCCTACAAATGTTGGTCAGCATGGAGGAGTACTGATTCTTCAGTTGAAAGAGGCTGGTACATGGTAATCAGCAGGAGGTTTCCTTTCCCATGTGTAAACTAATGCCATTAGACTTTATGGGATACAGAGTCAGTGTTGAGGACTCCAAGAGAAATTCCCTTCCAACTATATCCCAATGTGCCGCCACTTCTGCTGTGTCCGTCCTGCTGATGAGACAGGAGATATTCAGGGAAGGTGATGGGGAGTCTGGGATATAGTCTGAAATGGATCATCCACTCAGCACTTCTGACTGAAGATTGTTACAAATGAATCAGCCTTATCTTATAAACTTAAGTGCTGGGTTCTCCCATCATGGAGGCAGGGGTGATTTGTGGAATCTCCTTCTCCAGTGAATTGTTTAATTGTCCCCAACATTTCTTGACTAGATGTGGAAGGACTTATAGCTTACAGAACCTTAGAGACAATGTCAGACTGTTGCCTGACGAGTCTGTTTATTTCTATTAACTGTTTCCTGCCAGCTGTCCCATTCTAGAAACATGGCCATACATTCGCCCTAATCCACTCAGATTTGATTTTGTAAACTGGGCTTGGAGCTTTACCATTTTTTTTTCTAAAACTCAACATGCTTTACATCAATTGCTTCTCTTTCATTTGTCTCCCAGTCTGTTTCTCAAACACAATTCCCATTCATAAAACTATGTTCGTGTTATCTATGACTATTACTTTCAGCCCCAATAATTTCTCCTAAACCATTTCCTTACTACGTTCTATGTTCCATGTACTCTATAATTTTCCCACACCAGACTTGGTTTTCCTTGTATTATTAGAAAGTTCTGTGAAGACAGAACTGAAGTAGTAGCTTCATAGCTCTGCCATTTCCCTGTTCCCCATTCTCCATTCTCTGGTTTCAGCCTGTAATGAAACTGCACTTGTTTTCTCATATTTCACACATTGACATGATTTAACAAGTTATTACAGTTCACTCTTATAACCCTTGTGAATATATTCTTCTGAAACTCATCAATCCCTGCCTTAAGCTGCTCAATAATTGACCTTCCACACCATACACTCACAGGAGCATAGACTCTGTGCCTAGAGAAGTACAGCACGATCAATATTAGTCCCAATTCCCTCCAGCAGGCCCATAGCCTAAAATGTCATTACACTTCCAAATGCTCGTCCAAGTACTTTTTAATGATTGTGAGGTTACCCGTGATAATTCCCCTCTCAGGAAGTAATCCCAGAACACAATAACCTCTCAGTGAAAAAAAAGTTTAAATCCTCTCTGAACCTCAAAGTTTTCACTTTAAAAGTGTGCTCGCTTGTTCTTGACCCTCTGTCTAAAAGGAACATCTGTTGTCTATCCATCGTGTCCGTGTCGTTCATCATCTTATCCTTCTGAATCACGGGCCCCTCAGCTTTCTCTGCTCCAAAGTAAACAACCCGAGCTTATCCAGCCTCTCTCCATAGCTGATATAGTCCATCCCAGGGAACATCCTGGTGAATCCCTTCTGCACCCTCTCCAGTACAATCACATCCTTCCTGGAATGTGGCTCCCAGTACTACATACAGTACTCCATTTTGGACGAACCAAAGCCCTGTATTGCTCTTATTATCTACGCCCTGATTAGGAAACACAACACCCAAGGTCCAATTCTTAACTAGCCCATTAACCTGACCAGTCACATTCAGGGATGTGTGGAGAAGCACACTCTGAGGTTCCCAGTGTGCTGCCATTCATTGTGTCCTCCCCTGCCTGGTTCCTTCTCCCAAAGTGCATCACTTCATATTTATCAGGGTTACATTCTATCTGCTATTGATCTGCCCATCTGACCATTCCATCTGCATCTTCCTGTAACTTCAGGCCTTCCTCCTTACTGCGAACCACCCAGCCAATCTTCATGTCAAACATACACTTACTTATCACATCTTCCCCCGATCTCCATCTGGCCCCTTCCACATTCACATCTTTTTTTAATGAATATCACAAACAATAAGGGACACAGCACTGATCTCTGTGGTACACTAGGATACATTGGTCTTCAGTCACACAAACAGCCTTTTCCCACCACCCTCTTTCTCCTGCTACTAAGACAAATTTCGTTGTAATTTGGCAACGTATCCATCATATTGTGAGATTTTACATTATTTTTCAGTTTCCCAGGTGGAAATTTGCCAAAGACCTTCCTACAATACTAAACAATCGACCTCCTCAAACTAATTCAATCAAATCCATTGCATGTGACTTCCTCCTGATAAAGTCATGATGATTATCCCTGGTCAAACCTTGCAACCCTAATTGGAGTTCAATTTTCTCCTTCCCTATTTTCTCCAGTATTTTCCTAAACAGTGATCTAATACTCGCTCGTCTATAGTTCCCTGGTCAATCTCTCCAACCCTTACTGTGAAGTGGAATCGTATTAGCAGTTCTCCAGTTCTCTGACACCTCCCCTATGGTCAGATTCTAATGAAAATATTCAGTCAGGGTCTTTCCTCCTTTGACCCCAACAACCGCCTGTGATACAACTCATTCAGACACGGAGATTGGACCAAATGTGTACAGAACAAACCTCAAATCCCTGCTCGTATTTTACATCAATATGTTCAAGAGCTTCCCAGTCCATCTTCTTGAATTCTGTAGCTGCATCTTCCTTCTCCCAAGTAAAATAGATGTGAAGGTCTCATGTAACAATCCATCAATGTTCTCCAGCTTGACACACAGATTAACTGTTTGCTGATTATTCTGTTCTACTTGTCCGTGTAGAATATCGTGGGATTCTTCCTGATCTCGCCTACTTGTACTTCTCCATGTCCCTCTGTTATTCAGTCCTTTCGATGTTTCTAAGATTCACTACAATCAACTCTCATGTTTTGAAACTCGAGATCACAGGCTGAGGTTCCCCATCAGACAATCTTGCCATTTTAGGGATTAATCTGGATAATACCTTTTGCAGTTCCTCTGTAGTCAATATATTCTTTCTTAGATTGGGACTCCAAACGATACAAAACACTCTAAGTGTAGTCTCATGAACTGGTGCACGACATCCTCTCTATTCCAATTACATTCACATGAATGTAAACCTAATTTTTACTTTCCCATTTGCATATATTCTTCTCAATACCTCTCGCTTTAACTTTTCTTATGAGCTTACTGTGTGAGTTCTTTGAAAAGAAAAGCTCATGAATATCCAGCTATATGTTAGACATTGGTTCTTCATTGCCTATGTCCACAAGAATCATCGTCAAACCATTCCAAAAAAATGTTTGTCACTTCTGGTTTTCCTTTCATCGATACATTCCCACACTTCCCAGTTATATTATTACCTTCTAATTATCTAGTAGCATGTCCTTTGTAATCGAGTCCAACCTGACTGTGGATGGCAAGATAACTGGTCTGTAGTTCTCCACTCTCCAAATTCATCCTTTCTTAAACTGTTGGATAATATTTTATAACCTTATCCAGATTGGCTAAATGCCGTTCTCTTTTTGATTTTCTTCTCAGTTTCTTGGTCATCCTTTGCTGGGTCCTACATTTCTCTGAATCCACTGGCTTACTGCAACACTTGGCATTTTTCTAAGCTGCCTCCTTTCATCTAATAGGTAAATGAAGGTGGGGTTGAAAGTGATAATCGGAGATTAAGGTAGACCAGATTTATAGGAAGGAAGGTGGACACATAGGAACATTCAAAAGGGCGGTGCTGACTTGGAAGGTTGGAGCGAGATAAGGTGGGATTAGGGGAAATGGAGAAATGGTGAAATCCACTATGATCCCCTGTGGTTGGAGGGTCCCAAGACAGAAGAGGAGGCTTTCTTCCTCATGGCTTCTGGTGTATCAGGTTTGGTGATGGATCAGGCCTAGGCCCCTCATGTCCTTGGCAGAGTGGGAAGGGGAGTTAAAGTGCTCAGCCACAAGGCAATGGAGGTGTTCAATGTGGCTGTCCCAGAGATGTTCTCTGAAATGATCCACAAGTTGATGTTCTGTCTCGCCAATATAGAGAAGAAATCATTGGGTTTAATGGATGCAGTAGTTGAGGTGTTCTGTCTCCCTTCGTCACCTATCACTTTCAATCCCACCTTCATCTACCTATCGCAATCCCTGCTAACCTCCCCCCTGTCGCAGCCCCTTCTCATTTATCCCCCAGCCCGCTTGGCCCATAAGCTTCATACCTGATGAAGGGCTTATGCCCGAAACATCGATTTATCTGCTCTTAGTATGCTGCCTGACTGTGTTTTTCCAGAATCACACTCTTCGACTCTGATCTCCAGCATTTGTAGTCCCCACTTTCTCCTCACACTTTCATGGCTTGCATGACTCAGATTTATAACGGTTACTTCAAATAAAACAAAAACTGCCGTGTACTCAAACAGCATAAAAGAAAACCAATACATTGTGGTCACTGTTCCCAAAAGGTCCTTTCCAGCAAAATTTTCAATTAGCTCTTCTGCTCACTCAACACCAATTCCTAAATAACCTGATCTCGATCTCAGTGCTCGACATAATGTTCATCTAAACCATCTCGCACGGGGTCACGAAATCCATTTTTCCCAGCATTAGCATTCAATTGGGTTAACACAGTTTAGATATAATTTAAACAGTAAATTATTACTGCAGTCGCCACAAAGGTGAATATCTCATTTCCTGTTTTATAACATGTCCAGCATTTGTACTGCAGCTTTCACTTTGATATATAACTCCCATCAATGTTTGCTCCTCCTTGCTGTTTTTGCGCTCCACCTTACAAGATTCTGTAGAATCTGGGCTCTGAGGAGATTAATGGTAGAGATCATCTCGCCACATCATTTATGATCTTCTCAAACTTTAATTTCTCCAGATCTCCCGTTATGCTGATGGAGTAGAGAAGGACAACGATCTTCCAATAATGCTCGATATTCCACCAGAGAGCTGAGACAGCTCTGAGCTGGGTGGGAACGTTACAACAGGCTGGTAAAGTGTTGCTGCTGCTGTACAGGGTCTTAGTGAGATCACATCTGGAGTAGTGTGTACAGATTTAATCTCTTCAATGAAGAAAGGCTGTTGTTATATTGGAAGCAGCTCAGAGATGGTTCCCTCAGCTGATTCTTGAAATGAAGGTGCTGTCTTACAACGAAAGGGTGATCAGGTTGACCCAGTAGCCATTGGAGTTTACAAAAATTAAAGAGTGTCCTATTTCAACATAGATGACAGAATGAGTCAACACGTGAAGCAAATTACGCAGATAGTGGAGGAACCATTCCGTTCTCCAGCCTGTTACACAGGAACAACAGGGGGATATTAAGGCCTTCGAGCCTGTTAGACCAAAACAGGACGAGGCTAGTCAGCCCCTGGAGCCTGATATACATTTACAGAAGGAGGCCAATCAGCCCCTTGAGCCTGTAACAGTCGGCCATGCTGCACCAGTATCCTGTTACACAGTAACAGGATCAGTCCATTCAGCCTCCTCAAGTCTGTAACATAGGAACTGGAAGAGGTCACACAGTGACTCGAGCTTGTTACACTGGGATAACAGGAGTCATTCAGACCCACCGAGTCTATTTCAAGGGAGTTGGATAAGGATAAAAACGATCTGCGACTTCTTTCATGAGAAAGGAAGAGGTAATTCAGACACATGTCTGTTGTATGGCAACAAGAGAAGACCAATCACTCCCTCGGTCCCATCTCCAGGATACATGCAGAAACCGTTCAGTATCTCCACCTGTTATGGGGAAATATGATAAGCCCCATCAATCCCTCAAAATGTTTCCCAGCAACAGGAGGATTCCATAATCCCCCAACCCCCTAACGCATCAATGGGAGAACGTCATTCTGGCCTTGGAGACATCAGCATGGGAACACCAGAAAGACGTCAGCCCATCGAGATTGTACACCAGCAGTCAGTCACACATGCCTCAAACAGCAATTGGAGCAGATATCTTAAAACCTTTTGCCCATTAAACAGGAATTCAAAGAAAACGTAAAGGGTTTCAAAAGGGAAGATATTATAATAACTGTTACATTTGGGCGTAAAACGTAATGATAAACTATTGTAATTTAAGACAATTATTAGAATCCATTGTTGAGGACATTTGCAAAGTTAAACCACAATCCATTGGAGTCAACATGGTTTTACAAAGGTCAAATCGAGTTTGAAGTGTTTGCTTGAGTTACTTAAAGATATGACAAGCAAGGTGGATAGTAGGATTCCTGGAGATGGAATGTATCTGGTCTTCCTGAAGGCATTGGATGTGTCACTTCTCCAAAGTGTAAGTGGTAAGATCAGACAACATGGGTTTGGGAGTAATTTATTAGCTTGTATTGAGGATTGGTTAACCAACAAAATGCAATCAGATGGAATAAATGTGTCATTTTATTTTGGCAAATGCAATTTGTGGTGTGCCATTGATTTCAGTTCTCATTTGCGATCGATAGTATTACTGTACTCGGTTGACGGGATAGAAAATACGATACCACATTTTCAGATAACACTAACATTGGTGAGAAATTACTTCAGAATTATAATGCAAGAGATTTAAAACTATATGGATAGGTTGTGTGAATGGGCCAACATTTGGCAAGGAACATTAAAGTGAATAAATATGGGGCTATTCAAGTTGGCCAGTATAATAAAAAGACAAATTATTATCTAAATGGAGAGAAAGTTCAAAGTGTTTAGGTGCAGAGGGATCTGGGTGCCTGCTTGCATATCACAGAAAACCTGCTTGTGGGTACTTCAAGTAATGAGAAATGCAAGCATAATTTCAGTGTTCATTTATAAAAGGATAGAGTAGAAAAGTGGGGAGTGTTGCTCTAGCTATGCAAGGCATTAGTGAGGCTGCAACTGGAGTATAGTTTGGGTGTCCTACAGAATGAGGTATTTGCATTGTAGGCAATTCAGAAGAGCTTCATTAGATTGATTCCATATTTGAAGTGTTTGTCTTATGAAGAGAAATTGAGCAGTTTAGGCCTATACTCTCGAGTTTATAATAATAAAAGGAGATTTCATTGAGATCTGTAAAATGCTAAATGTAATTGAAAGTGTAGGTTTGGAGAGAATTTTCTTTCCTGTGGCACAATCTACAACAAGAGACGAGGGTTTAGGATGGAGACATAGCAAGAAAGTGGAACAGAGGCCGCGTTGACATCAGCCTCATCGAGAGTTTGGATTCCTCACAGATGCTCCTTGTTCTTATTCAGCCCTTCGACTGTGTTGGATAGGAATGGGGGAGGCCTGGGTATCATACTGGAAGCAGGCACTCAGGATAAATCAATCTCAATCAGTTAGACAGAACGTAAGCAGTAGGGTGACACAGTGACCAGCACTGGGTTCTCAACTATTTGCAATCTATATTAATGATCAGGAGGATGGAACAGATATTCAGATGCTGAGTTTGGTGATGTCGCTGTGATAAGCAAGAGATTAAATTATCACGAGAGGGTGGAGAGTCTGCAGATAGATTCAGAGAGGTAAAGGCAATAGATAATAGTTTGGCAGGTCGAATTTAGCATGATATCACCTATCATTTCATTTACAGGAATAATGGAAGGCAGTATGTGACTGAAATGGAGAGGGATTACAGGATTAAATGATACTGTGTACTGGGGGGTTCACTCAGACCCGTTCAGACATGGGAGGTTTTGCTCCATTCCTGATCGTCAGCTCCCAGACACTCCAAGTGACCCCATTGCTCTCCGTACACATGTAATACTTTGATGTGGTTGGTTGGAGATGGGGATGATGTTTTGAAATGTGCATCAAGGGGACGGCCTTTATCCAAGATATATTCATTTCTTTCTACGTGGAGACCCGATGACGATGGGAATGGCTGACTGCTTCTGAATGAAGAGGCCGTGATTGCTGCCAGGACAGTGGGTATTCACCAACATGAAGTACTGTGCATGGGCACACTGTAACATTAATAGAGAGAGAGCTCCTTCAGTTCCTCTACCTCTCCCTATTGATATAGTTACTCCGCAGATGCCATGTACACCATCGGGAATCCCACTATACTGGATACACCCGGCAGCTCCCTGCTGTGGGAGAAACAATGTGTTGACCTCATCCACCATATACATACTCCGTCACCGTATGGTGACACTGATGTTGAGATACTGGGAAATGATGGATATGTCACCCAGTCCTGCCTGGAAAGTTCTGGATCATAGAAGCTGAATGAAATTGTGACGCTAACAGCCACTTGCAGCACCGTCCTCCGCCTGGTGTGAAGCTTCAGGTCATGTTGAAGGAGGTGACACCGCTCTGTGACCAGCTCCTTGTTCAATCAGGGTCCCCTCACACTTTGATCCTAGGTTAGGTGGAGTTGGGAAGCTGTTCCTGGAAAACCCGGGGTGGATACAGCAGATCGCTTTCCCCACACACCCTCACCGCGTGGTTTCAGAGCTTCCCGTCTCTGCAGCCTCTGCTCCGTTTGTTGATCATGTTACAGACCCAGATGTTGTAACTACAGTCCCAATGCTCCATCCCGAGTTGGGTCAGCAAATCCTCAGGTCTCCCTGAATGTCTGAGGCAACTCACAGCACAACCTCCAGCAAACCATTCCCCAACCCCTCCACTAACTTTTCAATAACTGGAGTCAATCAGAAACCCCTCGGCTACAGATCCCCGCAAAATATTTTAAGAAGGCCGCTTAGACCCAAAGCTTTCCTTATTTTGAATATAGATGGGAAGTGTGCATTCCAGATATGTTGTAACTGGTCAAATCACTCGACATTAAGCACAATATAATATAATCTATTCAAATGATTTAGTTAAAATCCAATCAAAGGAAAGAAAATTTTGGGATAGCTTATATGTTGGAACACTTACACAACAATAGATACCGTACCTTCTTGGTTTACACCGCTTGACACAAAGATATATTCAAATACAGATTCTTACATGCAATTTTCCGATCCAGGAGAAATCAACATCAACAAGAGATCTCAACGAGAAAAGCAGCTACGGATCATGTATTGAAACTCTCAACCCTGCTGGGGTCCCCAACAGCTTCTGAATGCTGCAGCTAAAAACCAAACGAGAACACCTGGTGTGTGAGAGCTGGCCACTGCCCTTCGATTGTCACCACCGTTTAATGAAACCTAAAGGCCTCCTCAGTTATTTACTTAAACAGTGTTTCGACAGCAGTTCTGCACCTCTGCCTTTATAACCTCTCTTCAAAAACAACCTAAGAGAAACTAACCTCTTTACAGTGATAGTGTACTCACAACTCCTCCTTTAATAAAATGATCCACCAATATACAAAGATGGATTAATTTTAGACCTCCTAATCGCCCTCTATTTGTAGACTGAAATGCATATATAGGTAAAAACAATGACTGCAGATGCTGGAAACCAGATTCTGGATTAGTGGTGCAAGAAGAGCACAGCAGTTCAGGCAGCATCCGAGGAGCAGTAAAGTCGACGTTTCGGGCAAAAGCCCTTCATCAGGAATACAGGCAGAGAGCCTGAAGGGTGGAGAGATAAGTGAGAGGAGGGTGGGAGTGGGAAGAAAGTAGCATAGAGTACAATAGGTGAGTGGGGGAGGGAATGTAGGTGGCAGTCGGGGGGAGGGTGGAGTTGAGAGGTGGAAATGAAGATAGACAGGTAAGACAAGTCATGGGTACAGTGCTGAGCTGGAAGTTTGGAACTGGGGTGAGTTGGGGCAAGGGAAAATGTGGAAAATGTTCAAGTCCACAATAATGCCCTGTGGTTGAAGTGTTCAGAGGCGAAAATGAGGCATTCTTCCTCCAGGCTTCTGGTGGTGAGGGAGCGGCGGTGAAGAAGGCGCAGGACCTCCAGGTCCTTGGCAGAGTGGGAGGGGGAGGTGAAATGTTAGGCCACAGGGCGGTGTGGTTGATCGGTGCGGGTGTCCCAGAGATGTTCCCTAAAGTGCTCTGCTATGAGACGTCCCGACTCCCCAATGTAGAGGAGACCGCATGTCGAAGGCTCCTTGAGGGCCTTGGATGGAGGTGAGGGAGGAGGTGTGGGCGCAACTTTTGCAATTACTGCAGGGGCAGGGGAATGTGCCAGGATGGGAGGGTGGGTTGTAGTGGAGCGTGGACCTGACCAGGTAGCCACGGAGGGAAAGGTCTTTGCAGAAGGCGGAAAGGGGTGGGGAGGGAAATATAACCCTGGTGGTGGGGTTCGTTGGGAGGTGGCGGAAATGTCGGTGGATAATTTGGTTTATGCGAAGGTTGCTAGGGTGACAGGTGAGCACCAGGGGCGTTCTGTCCTTGTAACGGTTGGAAGGGTGGGATCAGTGGGCGGAGGTGCGGGATGTGGACGTGGTGCGTTGGAGGGCACCTTTAACACGTGGGAAGGGAAATTGCGGTCTCTAAAGAAGAAGGCCATCTGGTGCGTTCTGTGGCAGAACTGGTCCTCCTGGGAGTAGATACGGCAGAGGCGGAGGAATTGGGAATACGGGATGGCATTTTTGCAAGAGGTAGGGTGGGAAGAGGTGTAATCCAGGTAGCTGTGGGAGTCAGTGGGCTTGTAAAAACTGTCAGTGTCAAGTCGGTCGTCATTAATGGAGATGGAGAGGTCCACGAAGGGAAGGGAGGTGTCAGAGATGGTCCAGGTAAATTTAAGGTCAGGGTGGGATGTGTTGGTGAAGTTGATGAATTGCTCAACCTCCTCGCAGGAGCACGAGTTGGCACCAATGCAGTCATCAATGTAGCGGAGGCAGAGGTGCATATATATATTACATTGACTCTGAACATACAAATGTTTACAACTCGATTCGATTTCAGTCATTTTACTTCTGCCACAGAATGCCTTTGTCTTTCTTCATCCAAGTTTCCACAACATGCCAAAACTTACTTTTTCTCGCCCTGTCACCTGTATAATTTCAAATTGAATGACAGCAATAATAAGCTGAGTTGAAGCAGGCTGGTATTCTTCTCCCTAAACTTCTCCAAAGCTTTAAGGGGTCACGATCAGTGATAAAGATTTGTCTCAGGTATGTTATTCGCAATTTAACTGCTGAAATGTTGTAATGCCAACGCCAAGCTCAAGGCCTCCTTCCTCACTGTGGAATAAATCTGTTGATGTTTCCACTGGACACTCTGACCACACGTTACATAATGGAGCACTTCTCAGCTCTCCAATAGTCCCTCTGAATGACATAGCTCCTCATGTCTCAGCGTAAAAGAGTTACATCCTTCTGTATCTCTTAATGCTGTAACCTGTTTACCTGCTACTCCTGGCCTATGCCAGTAAACCTTACTCTACAGGGATAGGTTTTAAGAAGGTCTCGTACATTCTTCTCAATCCCTCACAGAAACCAAACGTTGATTTCTAAACTCAATCATCATCATCAGCCATTTCAGCTTCTAATCTTGCCGTTTTAACAGTCTGCTCTTCCACACGAGTTCTCACGACTGCAGGAAGTGAATTGTTGAACTTCTCCAAAATAAGAATCTCTCTGAGAGTGTCACAACTTTGCTCTGTTTTTAATACCCTTACCCACCTTTCAAATTTACTTTGTTAGATTCTTTCAAACTCAATGTGCGTTTAACCACGGACGCTATTTTAGATTCCTGAAACACTGTCTGTCGGCTTCTGGCACAAGCTCATGTACACTTCAGATGGCTTTCTTCACCTCCTCCTACTCCCCAGACACCGCCTCCGATAGAGATGCAAATGCCAATCAGCTTTGTTTGAATCAACATGTTCACTGGGCACTGCATTTGTTTAGCCACTTTCTCAAGTGAAATTAAAAAGGCTCCCCCATCATTCTCATCAAATTTAGATAATGTCTGGATGTATTTAAACATAACCCCATCAAGCCTTTGGCTACTATAGGGTTGCTCATCCTCACTATCCTCCTCATCCAGCCTATCGTCTACCTTCATCACCACCTTCTATGTCAACTTTCCTCTCTAATTACTAACCTTTGAAGTTAAATCTCTCTGCTTTTCTTCTTTCTTAATCTCTCTTTCTTCTTCATTTCCTGTTCTTTAATTTCTACTTTTCAACATAATTAAAACGTTTCAATTCCTTCTCATGTTCACGGTGCCTCATTTGAAATTGAATTCTCGCCATTTCCAAAGACTCTGATGGCGCTTCCACCAAATGTAATTGCTGAGCTATAGCTGTAATTATCTCTCATTTTCTCACAAACAAACGCAACCCCAACTCCAGCTTGTCTGCCAATTCCTATAGCTTTGCCTTCATTACCTTTTGTAAAACACCCAACTTCACTTCTTCCACACCCAGAGAACTCTCAGTGACTGAAAGAATCTTTATACACAAAATACTGTTTAAACCAACTGAATTCAACATCGGGCACAAGAGACACGAACAGCTACCATCCGCGACCTTTGAACGCAATAGCTTCCTGGTGCGTGCTCTCCAGTGTCTGCATGAGCTTATTCTGGATTCGCTGGTTTCCTCCCACAATCCAAAGGTGTGCATGACAGGTGAATTAGCCATGCTAAATTGTTTGTAGTTTTCGGGGATGTGTGGGTTCGGAGTCTTTGTCGGGGTAAATGTGTAACAACAGGGTCGAGGAATGTGTCTTGGTAGGTTACTCCTCGGAGGGTCGGTGTGGACTTGTTGGGTCGAATGGCCTGTTGGCACACTGTAGGGATTGTAATTCTAAACCCAATTTGGTGTTACCGATTTAGAACCAAACAAGAGACCCCAGTTTGCTATAGACCAACCAGACTGCCTCAAACTATTTTAAGCAGGTAGCTTGGATACGAACCTTTTCGTATTTTAAAGGTAGATGTGAAGTGGGTGTTCCAGATGTGATGCTACTCGTCACACCACTCACCATTAATTAAACCACAATATATTTAAACATTCTAATGATAAGCCATACAAAATGAAGAGGATTTTAGAATAACTTAACTATTGGAAACATTAACCAAATAATGGATACAGTACCTTCTACAAATGAACTGTTCCAATATACTAACATCACCTAAACACACTCCATGTTAAAGAGGAGCATTCAGACATTCAGTTCTCCAATCCAGGAGTAAACAGCATCAAGTGAAGCTTCAGAGAGAATAGCAGATAGGGATAATTTACTAAAACTTCCAACCCTTCTGGGACACAACCACCTGGTGACTTACAGCCGTAAGAAAAAAACTAGAAAGCCTGGTCTATGCGAGCTGGCCATTGTTACTACTGTTTATTAAAAACCATAAAAGTCTCGTAAGTTATTTACTTGAGCCATTTCAGTAGGCAGTTTGGCCTTTAAGACATCTTGTTAAAAAAAGAGAAAATAACCTTTTATTTTTAAAGAAAATGACAGCATTGTCACACAATTTAGATGCCTGGTCCTTTACTCAATGGGCTTCCCCGAGTTACTGATCGCAAGGTCACCTGAGTGGGGCAAACACAGGTACAGTCCAAGTTACAAGGATGAGTCTCATAACTTCTGAAACATGCCTGTCCATGGCCATCACATGTGACATACCGGGAAGTGAACAACAGCCTGACACACACCATTTCATTGTTTCTGAGCTACACAATGCCAGCACTCGAAACATTAGGGAGACAAAACCCAAGGCCAGGGAAAGATACAGAGGGGCTGAGAGATTCACATTAAAGACAGAAACAGGCAGTTAATTAACTGGGAGGAGGTTGTGGAAATATGGGGAAAAAAGACAGAGCAGTGGGACTGACTGGAGAATGTAAGATATTCGAGAGTAAAATTACAAGAATGAGAACTTTGAATAAAGGCATTGTCAGATCAGCTGAAATGGTTTGTTACATCAAATTCTCAATCTGCTTCACACAACACCACAAACAACATGAACCGGGGCAAGATGACAGCCCAGCATGGAGAGCTGTGCAGAACATGCGAGTGTGTTGCTCAGGAAACTGCACTATCTGCCCAGCATGGAGAGTACTGCAAACTTTACTATCATATGCTAACTAAACTCGCATCAGATTACTGCCTACAATGGGAAGGTTTGCTCTGTGTGTGTGTGTGTGCGCGTGTGTGTGTGTTCTTCAGAACCTGAGAGAGAGTGCGTGTGCGTGAGCGATTGGCGTGGTTGAATGCGAAAGGAACACACGTGAAGGAAACTATTTTACATACGAACAACTGGCAGGCTTTTGGATAATCGACAGAGAGAGAACGAGGGAAGTTTCATGGACAGATGAGGGAAAGTGTTTGAGAATGTTAAAATAAAGGCATTGCCATACACAATAGCAATATACTCGGCGTGCACATGAATGACAGATTGATGGGAGTTTGGTGTGAGTTCGAATCAGATTTGCTTCGGCAGGTTTGAAGCCGGGAGCGTCAGCAGCAGATTATTATCATCATTAAGACTGTATTTTATAACTCAAGGTTCAAACAGGAGATGGAATAAGCCAGTGAGATGCATTGTGGAGTGATAAATATTTCAAGTTAGAAATGGTCAGGGCATGGTGTCAGGAATCAGCTCATGGTCAAAGGGATCACCCGCACATTTATGACTCGTCTGTTTCAGCCGCAGATATTGGCCAGGGATGGGATGAAAACACTGGAAAAAAGTGGAGTTTGTAACCAGAACAGTAGACAGTGACCTCCATGCTCTTAATATTTAAATAACAAAGGCAAATATACAATACATTGCGGTTCTCCGCTGAAACTGAGGAGGTCAACATAGAGACCCATGAGTAACACTGCCAAAGCAGAGGGAGGCAGTAATTGAACACCTTCATTGATGTAGCTAGTAGTGGTCTGTAGAGTTTCAACATGAACAATAATAGTGGCCAGAAGTGTAAAATATATGAAAGAACAGTAATACAGTCATAACAGGTTTGTAGAAAAAAACTGGACAGTGACACTTTCCAGGAACACCAACGATAGCCAGGAAAGGACATTAAAAATATTGAATAATGCGAAGAGCATAATAAATCTGGAATGACAAGGACAACCAATAAAATGCAGAAAGATACCAAACATAATCGGATAAACTCCTGTCTATTGTTGGAACATTCCAGTCTAATGTTCCCAGATTCTGATCCATTTTTGTAACATTCTAGTCCAATATTGTCAGAGTCTGGTCCATGTTTGGAACATTCCAGTCTAATGTTCTCCTCCTCCTCTCCCTGGGTCTACTGTTCCCTGTCAGTGCTGTCGGTGATGTTCCCTCTCATGTTATGGGATAACACATTGAAAGACGCCCATTTATCGTTAAAAGATGGAAATCCTCCACTGGGATAACTAGAATCCACGAAGACTGGTATTATTCACAGTCACTGAACAAATAGGATAAGTTAACCAGTTCCATACATCACTTTTCATATCATTATAAAAGGGAACAGTTACTGGGTTTGAATGGAATGGATAAGGGTTGCTGAGCGATGAACCATAAATCTTTCAATGTTTTAATCATTTTTTTCCTTGCATACGAGAGTATTAACAGGACAGTGCAAGGCTCTATATATGTTCCACTCTGTTTATGAAAGGAAGCAGCTATAAAATAACAGATCGGCTACATAAAAAAAAACGTTGGGTGGGCACGTTTCTAGATACCTGAACACAAAGTATGATACTTATTATCTGGTGTGAGGCTACTCCTGCTTTTAATGCCCTCTTTCCAGAACCTTCCTTAATCTTGAGACAGAGCACTGAGACTGCTGCTCAGGAACAGGCCGAAGCGATTCTGTCCCTATGGGCCTCTTACAGTGGGATAAGAGAAGGCCATTCAATCCATATTAGCCTGTTGCGACTTCAAAAGGTGGAACGCTGGAACATTAGCACATTTTGCAAACAAAATCATTCAAAATAAAAGGAATTGTCGCTGCAGCTGTATGAGGTGTTACTGAGAGGGCACCTGGAGTACATTGTGTTATTTGTGTTTCGGTAACTGAAAAGGGATGTACCTCCATCAGATATAGTTTAATGGCTGCTCATAATCCAAGGGTTGCTGTGTCATTTAATGTCTCGTGGCTGTTATAAAGGGACAGGAGGAGCCTATTCAACCTCTCGAGCCTGTTACAGAGGGGCAGGAAATATTTACTTAACATTTGAAGTCTGTTACACATAAATATTAGTTGTATAATAGTTATGGAATAGGAAAGACCTGATGTAAACATTAAAGTTCTAACTTTGAATAAGGCCAATTTTGAAAGAGTTAGGCGAACCCTCTGAAAGGCTGATTTCGATATGCTGTTCACAGGGAAAGGGATGGTTGGAAAATGCAAGGCCATAAAAACCTGGATCCAGAGAGTTCAGAGCCAACGTGTTCCTATTAGTGAGATGGGCAAGGCTGTGGGTACAGGGATTGCTGGATGGCTAGATATATTGATGCTCTGGTCAAGGTAAGGAATGAGGCATATGTCAGGAAAACAGAGCTGAAATCAAGTGAAACCCCAGAGGAGTATAAGGGCAGCAAATGTATAGTCAATGGTGAAATCGGGCCAGAAAAATGTGAACACGGGTTGGCTTTAGAAATATGGTTAACGAGGTATTGACAAATCTCTACAAATCTGTTCGTGGCAAAAGATTAACTAGGGAGAAAATAGGGCACATTAAAGATCAGTAAGGCTACCTATGTGTGGAACCACAAGAGATGGGAAAGATATAAACAAGTATTTCTCCTCAGTATTTAATGTGGTGGAGGTTACAAGAGTGAGAAAATGAAGAAGTGTATAGTGATATCTTGAAAAGTATCTATATTACAAGGAGGTGTTGGACATTGGAAAACACATAAAGGTGAACAAGTCCCTGGGACCGGATCAGTTGTATCCCAGAAGATTGTGGGAAGCTAGGAAAGAGATTGCTCAGACTTTTGCTGATATATCAGTATTATTGATTTCCACAGGTGAGGCATCAAAAGACTGGAGAGCTGCTAACATAGTGTCATCATTTCAGAAAGAAACGAAAAACCAGGTAACTATAGACTGGTGAGCCTGACGTCAATAGTGACTAAATTGTTGGAGGGGACATTGGGGGAAAGGATGTATATGCATTTGGAAAGACAAGGACTGAAGAGTGCTTTGCACATTGGACATCACGTCTCACTGACTCGGTGGAATTTTGTGACGAAGTGATGAAGATGATTGATGAAGGCAGGATAGTGGAATTCAGTAAGAAAAGCAAAATGTTCTACATGGTAGACTGGTTAGCAAGGTCAGACTGCCTGGAATCCAGGGAGAGCTCTCCATTTAGATCCAAAATTTTCTTGAATATTGAAGATATGGCGTGACAGTGGACATTTGTTCATTAAACTTGGAGACCTGTGACCAGTGGTGTGCCACAAAAGTCAATAGTGAGTCCACTGCCTCTTGTCACATATACAAATCATTTGCAATTGAGCACATGAAGTACGGTCAGTAAGTTTGTAGATAATTCCAAATTTGGTGGTGCAGTCGACAGTGAAGAATGATATCTCAGAACAAAGTGGAAACTTGATTAGGTGAGCCGAGGGGTGACAGATGGAGTTAAATTTAGATAAATGTGAGGTGTTGCATTTTGGCAAGACAAATCAGGGCAAGACATGTAGGTAGTGCCCTGTCGAAAGTTGCCAATCAAAGAGAACTCCATTGAAATTATAGAATCCCTACAGCGAGGAAACAGGATTTTCGGCCCATCAAGGCCTCACTGTCCCTCTAAACAGTATCCAACTGGACAAACCTCTACCCTATCCCTCTGAGCCTGCATTTCCCATGACTAATCCACCTCGCCTACACATCCCAGGGTACTTGGGGCAATTTAACATGGCCAATCTACACTTGCCTGTATATCTTTGTACTGTGGGAGGAAAACGTAGTACCCGGAGGAAACTCATGCAGACACTGGGAGAATGTGCAAACACCACACAGGCAGTCATTCAAGGATAGAATTAAACCCAGATCGCTGCGCTCTGAAGCAGCAATGCTAGTCACTGAGCTACTGTGTCACCATGTGGTGAATGTTCTCCGTTCCTTGAAAGTGCCGTCACAGGTAGACAGCGCAGTGAAGAAGGCACTTGGTGATCTTCCCTTTATTGGTACTTGATTTGAGTCTATGCGTTTGCAAGACATGTTGCATCTGTACAGGACATTGGTTCGGCCACATTTGTAATACTGCTTTTAATTCTGGTCACCCTGCTGTCGGAAAGATGTTGTCAAACGTGAAAGCGTGCAGAAGAGATTTAAAAGAATGTTGCAGGTGTTGGAGGGTTTGAGCTACAGGGAGAGTTTGAATAGGCTGAGGCTATTTTCAAGCGTTGAAGCTGAGGGGCCATCTTAAAGAGGTTTATAAAATCATGACATGCATAGATAAGGTATGATTCGGAGGTGCTGGTGTTGGACTGGGGCGTACAAAGTTAAAAATCACACAACACCAGGTTATAGTCCAACAGGTTTAATTGGAAGCACACTAGCTTTCGGAGCGACGCTCCTTCATCAGGTGATTGTCACCTGATGAAGGAGCGTCGCTCCGAAAGCTAGTGTGCTTCCGATTAAACCTGTTGGACTATAACCTGGTGTTGTGTGATTTTTAACATAGATAAGGTAAACAGTCAACGTCTTTTCCCCAGCATAGGCAAGTCGAAAATTACAGGACAAAGGTTTAAGGTGAGAGGAGAAAGTTTTATCAAGGGAAATGAGGTACAAAGATAGACTGCTGTGTGTATGGTTTGAGCACCCAAAAGAGGTGGCGGAGGCAGACACAATTACACCATTTAAAAGGCATTTGAATGGGTACGTGCATGCGAAGTGTTTAGAGGGATATGGGCCAGGTGCTGTCAAGGGGGACAAGATAAACTTAGGATATTTGGTCAGAATGGACGGCTGGATCAAGGGTCTTTTTCCATGCTGTACATCACTGAAACTCTGTTGACTCTTGAGTGTATAACACAGGAACAGGAAAAGGCTACTCTGGTTCTGAATTCTGTCAGTCAGCTTGTTTGCTCAATTACTGAGAGTCAAATACAAAAATACATCATTCAGATTTTGATGGTGTTGTGCAGAAACAGGAGAAAGGCTTTTAGTCAAGAGAAGCTGTAAGGAATGTGAAGAGGCCATTCAGTCCCTCAACTCCATTCTACAGAAGCAGCAGGTGAGCACAGAGCGATTGGAGCTTGTTAGTCGGTAGCAAGAGGAAGACATCTACTTTCACAAACTTGGGATCAGGAGGCAGCACTCAGTTGCTCAAGACTGGGACACAGGAACAGGAGGGAGTCTCTCAACTGCTCGAGACTGGGACACAGGAAAAGTAGGGAGTCATTCAACTGCTCGAGACTTGGATAGAGGAACAGTAGGGAGTCACTCAACTGCTCAAGACTCTGACACAGGAACAGGAGGCAGTCACTCAACTGCTCGAGACTCTGACACAGGGACAGGACGCAGTTACTCAACTGCTCGAGACTGGGACACAGGAACAGGAGGCAGTCACTCAACTGCTCGAGTCTAGGACACAGGAACAGGAGGCAGTCACTCAACTGCTCGAGTCTGGGAAACAGGAACAGGAGGGAGTCATTCAACTGCTCGAGACTGGGTCACAGGAACAGGAGGCAGTCATTCAACTGCTCGAAACTAGGGCACAGGGAAATCTGGAGGCTAGTGAGGCCCGAGGATCCTGTTACGCAGGAACAGGAGGAGGTGACTCACTCCCCACGAGTATGGGACACTGGGAGAGAAGTGGAATTTGCCTGTTACAAACAGAAATATATGAATAAGTTACATTCGTGGTCCACACAATCCTGCCCCACCATTCACTCAGACCATGGCTGATCTGATTGTGATTTCCTCATGCCATTTTATGGAGACTGCCGTCTCTGCAGCCTCTGCTCCATTTTTGGTCATGTTACAGACCCAGATGCTGTAACAACAGTCACCATCACTCATCCAGAGGGTCGGGTCTAATCGGATGAGTCAGGACTTGAAGGGTCCAATCACAAGAATGAAAATACAAAATAAAGGCTTTGCCAGATGTTTCGTTCTCTCACATTCGTAATCCAACTCACATAACCAGCCCATCCATTACATATTCAGGATGGAGCACTGTGTAAATCCGGTCCAGAGTGGTTCTCTGTGCAGCCCACACCAATGTTTGATCTACAATCCTGGGCTAAATGTCCATCGTAGGGAGCTGTGCAGACCTCACTGGTTCATTCATATATAACCCCAGGCTTTTGCATTGTTCGGTAACACTGTGTTAGATCCCTGCCCAGTGTGGGGAAACTAGCAGCCGATGCTGGCAGTGACAGGATGTGCAGCTCCTATCCATTTACAGCTCTATGTCTCCACTGTGCCTTGACAAGGGGTGCTGTGGGTGTGAAAATCATTGCAAAGGAGAGATGTAAATGGAAACAGTTTAAATACCAATGGTTCCGATTCAGGCGCATACCACTCCAGTATTTAAAGATGAAATAACTGAGATAATGTCCAGTGAGGTTTTGTGGATGGTGAAAAGAAGTAAGAGGGAGGTGGTAATGTTACAGTGGTTGCGCTATAAGCCTCCAAATAATCAATGCGAATTGGAGGAACAAATATGCAGGGAGACTGGGGAGACTTGCAGGAACAATAGGATTGTCATAATAGGTGATTTTAATTACACTAACATGGAATGGAAGGTCCAGAGTGTTAAGGACTTAGATGGAATGAAATTTGTTAAGTGTGTTCAGGCAAGTTTCCATAAGCAGCATATGGATGGTCCTACTCGGGAAGGGACAAACTCGACCTACTGTTGGGGCATAGGGCAGGATAGTCGACAGAGGTTATGTGGGGGAGCATTTTGGAGCTGTATTAATTTTAAAATAGTTATGGGAATGACAAAATTGGTCCACAGATTCAAGTTCTAAATTGTGGCGAGGCCAATTTGTTGGAATTAGACATGGACTTGCAAAGATTGATTGGAGTAGCTTGTTTCCAGGCAAAAAGATCTCTGGTAAGTGGGAGTTCTTTAAAATTCAAGGTCTATATGTGCCTGTGAGGGTGAAGGGAAAGTGAGGCAGGAAGAGAGAACCCTGTATTACAAGAGATAATTAGGCTCTGACCAGCAAAAAAGAAGGCGTGGCTCAGGTTCAGGCAGCTGGAATCAATGGAATCTCTGGAGAGACACAAGGGATACAGAAGTTTACTGAAGAAGGAAATCAGGAGGGCGAAAAGGGGGTATGATATAGCCTTGGCTGAGAAAATTACAGTGGATCCAAAGATGTGCTTTCAGTATAGTAAAGAAAAAGAACGACTAGAGAGAAAGTAGGACGCCTTAAAATCCAAAGTGGGCATTCATGTGTAAAACCACAAGAGATGGGCGAGGTCCTCAAATTCCCCTCTGTATTTACCATGAAGAAAGACATGAAGATCTGTGACCTTTTGGAGGGGTTAGTTGTCATATCATGGTACCGTTCATATCAGAGTGGAGGTGCCGTTGGGCATAGTAGAATGCATTTAGTCAGATAAATCTCTTGGTCCTGACCAGATATATCCAAGAGCACTGCAAGAGACGAGAGAAGACAGGTCAGGGGCCAAGGTCCCGGAAGACTGGGCGGTAAAAAATGTGCCCTTATTCAAGAAGGGCTGCAAAGAAAAACCTGGGAAATATAGACCAGAAAGCTTCACATCTGTTTTCGGTAAACCACTTGAGAAGATTCTGAGAAATAAGATATGCATGCATTTGGAAAGACAGAGTTTGACTTGAACAGTCAGCATAGCTATATGCATGGCAGATCATGCCTTACAAATTTTGTTCGAATTTTTTGAGGAAGTGACCAGGAAGGTTGACGAGGGCAGGGTGGTGGACATATTCTATATGGATTTCAGTGAAGTCTTTGATAAGGTTCCACATGTAGGCTGCTCGAGCAGGTTAGATCGCATGGACTCCAAGATAATCTGGTAAATTGGCGACACAATTGGCTTAGCGTTAGGAAGCAAATGGCTATGGTGGAGGGATGCTTGTCGGACTGGAGGCCTGTGACTGGTGGAGTGCCTCAGTGATCGGTCCTGGGCCCATTGCTGTTTGTTATCTATATCAATGATTTGGACCAGAGTGCACAACGCAACGTTAATAAGTTTGCAGATGACACTAAAAAGTAGGCATCCAGTGAGGAACATTATCAGAAATTGCAGCAGTACCTTGATCGGCAGGGGAAGTGGGCTGAGAAATAGCATGTGGAGTTTAATATAGATAAGTGTAACGTCTTGCATTTTGGAAAGTCAAATCCAGGTAGGAGTTTAGTGATGAATGATAGTGCCTTAAGTAGTGCAGTGGAACAAAAGGACGTTGGAGATCAGGTGCACGGTTGTCTGAAATTTGAGTCACAGATACACAGGACAGTGAAGAAGGCTGTTGGCACACTGGCCCTCATCAGCGCATTGAGTATAGAAGTTGGGACATTGTGTTGCAGTTGTACAGGGTGTTGGTAAGGCTGCAGGTAAGGCTGCAGTTGGAGCATTGGTTTCAGTTTTGTTCTCCTTACTGTAGAAAGGATATTATTGAATTAGAAAGAGTGTAGTAGGAATTTCAGTGATGTTTCCTGATCTAAAGAGTTTAAGTTATAGGGTAATTATGGACAGGTCAGAACTTATTTCTTGACAGCCTAGGAAACTGAAGGGGTTCTTATAGAAGTGTAGATCTTATCAAATTGTGAGAGACGTGCATCGGGGTGAATACTTCAAGTTTTTTCGCAAGGTTGGGGAATCGAGTACTCGAGGACATCCGTTCATGCTTCGAGAAGAATAAAATAAAAATTAACTCGTAGGGGCAACTCTTTTACACAGATAATGGTACACATAAGGACTGAGCTGTTACACTAACAACATTGAAAAGGCACTTGGACAAATACACAGATAGGAAATGATTAGAGGATACTGAGCAAGCGCAGGGAAATTGGATGAGTGTGGATGTACATTTTGTTCAGCATGGAACATCTGCGCCGAAGGGCCTTTTTCCGTCTGTCGAACCGTATGACTGCAAATACGTGCGTTTTGTGATAGAGACAGGGAGGGGGAGACCGAGGAAAAAATGTCATGGAAAGATATGTTCACTGGTTCCAGAGTGCTGAAATGAAGACATTTCGATAGTATCATGCAATACGGGTCAGTATTATGAAGAATTATGAGTGAATGGTATACTAGTGTGAGTTCAGGCGATGGAGAGTTTTGAATGAGAATTTGTCCTGCAGCATTGCAACTGGGAGGGAGGACTACAGAGTCTTCGACACATTGAGCTGTATAAAACAGTAATTTGTCTCAAATTCATTTTCATTGACTGTGACAGAGGGATTGTCTGTACGAAGCTGAGCTAGATTCCTGGTGCTATCTTATCGAACTTACCTCATTAGCTACCTACCCACCCCATGGTGTCCCTCTTATTCAATACCAGCCCGATTCTCCCACCCATCATGACTGGAGGTACACAAGTAGCCAGGGTGCCCCTGGATATTCCGTGATCCCTGGCACTGGTGCCATCTTTAAAAGGCCAAGGGGCACACAGTTGAGCTTTCTCAGGTTGGTGCTGCCTTGCACAGATTACCCCGAGCATGGCATATAAGGGGCAATTACACCACAGCTTGTTGATGGAGCATGGCGGGCATAGTGGATGGGCTAGTACAGAGGGGGACCATTCCCTTCCCAGAGGGGGCCATACCACCAGACCTACCGAGCATGGTCTGTGCTCACCACCCAGCTCAGTGCAGTATCTGCGGTCTGAAGGAATATCCAGCAATACAGGACACGCATCAATAAGCTTCCCCATTCTGCCAGGGTAAGTGTCACCGTATTCTCTCTGTTCCCTCACAGTCACTGTATATCGGTTATAGCACCGAGCCCCAAACAAGGCTCATGCTCCAACACGCTCACTGCAGCGCCTTCTCTCTCTCTCTCGTTTGCAATATCCACCCCCCCCCCCCGCCCCCCCATTACAGTTGTAGAATATTCTGGAGAATACCACTTATTGAAAATTCCAGATGATGTTCCAAATAATTCCCAGTTTCAGGAAAATGGCAGTGCCCCAGTGTGTAACACATAAGAGGAAGGAGTAGAGATGTACGTTTTTCAAACCACACACAATTCAAACCACGCTGAGGTCATTCAGCCCTTCAAACTTGCTCTAGCATTTAATAAGGTCCGGCTGATCTGATGGTTTTCTCAGCTCCATCTTACAAGAACTTTCAGTCATTCAACTCCCTGGGTTCCTGTCACTGACCAGACGGCACTCAGGCACTTTTACCCCAGTTTTCTTTAGGTGTCTGTTTGAGGGCATTTCCCATGGAATGCACTCTCCTAACAATATATTCCATCAGCTATATACTTTCATGCAACGGTCAGCATACTTAACACTAACCAAACAAAAATCGACACTTTTTTCGTTATAGATGTCCAATCACACTTAGTAATTCTGGTTATTTCACTTGACTAACCTTAATAATATTAAATCAAAGACAGCTTCTAAGCGCGTCTTGTTATAAAATACAATTTCGAGCAGAGAACGTTTTTACCCTCAGCCGTTATCTTGACCGTTTTCTGAATTGTACCCTTTTCATTGTTGTGAAAGTTTCTCTTGCCCTTTGCCTGTGACTGTTTCTGTCCGTAACAGTTGCTCTGCCGTCCCTCAGTTGGCTGGACGGAAGGTTTGTGATGTAGAGGGAGGCCAACCGCGCAGGTTCAGTTCCTCACACTGACTGAGATTACCATGAAGGGAATGCTCTCTCAACATCACCCCATCACCCAAAATGTGGTGACCCTCACGGTAAACCAGCATGAGTGGTCTCTCTAATGAGAGTTCTTTGGGACTCTATTCTATCAATGTTAGCATTTTAATTAAAAAAATAGTAATTTTATTGAAAAAGAGATTTTTAATATTATATTAACCCAATAACAACACAACTCAAATAACTGATCAAAATTACACTCGTGAGCATGTACATACAAAACATGTACATTTAAAAACACTAAATAGACAGAGAAAAAAACAAAAATAAACAATAAATAATGAATAAATAGTACACCTCAGCATAACAAAGCGATAGCTCTCGTTCTTCAAGAGCATTAACTGATACACATTTTTATGTTCATAACTCTTTCTCGCTGGATATTAGATTCATTAGGCCATATCGTCATGACTATTCACAAGCCCTTATTAATGTGACAGATAAGCCTGTATCGTGGTAATCCAAAAAGGGCTGCCATGTCTTATATAAGTCTCTGTTTTTTGATGCACCATACTGGTGAGAAAGTCCAAAGGGATATTCTCCATGAAGAACTTACGACGACCCAACCGACCCGGGGTTTTCAGATGTCCAACACAACAGAACATTTTTCCTAGCACAGAAAGTAAGGATATAATTTTTCCGCATGTGCATCTCTGTAAAGTATCCGGGGCAGGCCCAGGAAAAGAAAAACCGGGTCCATCTCCAATTCAGCCCCCAAGACCCACTCTATCACAGCTAACACAGTGCTCCAATATATTTGAAGCCTGCAGCAGGACCAAAAGCAATGAGTAAGAGTGCCTGTAGTCATTCTGCATTTACGACATGCTGAAGATAATCCCACTTTGCATTTCGAGAGACAATTTGGGGTCAGATAGACCCTACGAAGAATTTTCAACTGCATGGAATGGGTCCTATTAAAGATCAAAATCCTTCGAGCATTTTCACCAATATCCTCCCATGTCTCCGAAGTGTTCTGAACCCCAACTCTCTCTTGAAGACATCACAAAGCTGCACAGTCTCGTCTGAGGGGACACTCTCCAACTAATGATGAAGGGTACCGACAGAGAGTGCATTCTGAGCACTAAGCACCCGCTTCTCTCTATCCGATCTGTAATAGTCTGGTAAAAGTGTGTGTTCTTTTTTGAAATCAAATCTCTGATCTGAAAACAAAAACAAACAGAAGAGGTCTCTACTAGGTAGTCCATACTTACGAGTTATTTGATCGAATGATGTAATTCTTTCTCCCTGAAATAAAACATTGTGGCTCAGTAGATAGCATTGCGGCCTCACAGCACCAGGATCCAAAGATGTACAGGTTAGATGAATTGGCTATTGATAAATTACCCATAGTGTTCAGGGATGTGTAGGCTGCGGCATTAGTTAGGGTAAATATAGGATGGTCGGGGAATGGGTCTAGGTGGGTCGAAGTCGACTTGTTGGGCCCAAGGACCTGTTTCCACACTGTAGGGATTCTATTAATTCTAAATCACTGAAGCAAGGTACACCCCTGGCTTCCCACAGTTTAAACATGGAATCCATGATCCCCAGTTGGCAACTTGGTATACCAATTATAGGGGTAAGAAACAAAGTTTTGGCTGTATTGCCCTCGATCTGACTCATTGCCATTCATACTTTAACTTCATTAATGATTATTTGGTTATGACAATACTCCATAAATGTTGTCATTTTGTCTACGAACAACAGACTAATAAGTGTTCATTTTGTCTGAGAGAGTTCAATATCTAACCATATTGACGCCGAGTCCTCAGTGGTCCACACACTAACATATGATAATAAAGAACTTAATTGACAGCTTTTAATCTGGGAGATCTACTCCCCACAATCTGTGGGGTAGTTGCAATTTGGTTAGCTTGATAAAGAGTCGCTTATGGTGCCAAATAAAAGAGCTAAACCAGCCATAAAGTCTCCTAAATATCTGTCTGGGAAACATCAAAGGAAGCATTCACACGGGGTATCGTAAATTAGGAAGGACATTCATTTTCAGAACAGCTATCCGACCTAGCCAGGATATTGGAAGTGCCTCACATCTTTGAAGGTCTTTTTTTTAATTTTGTCAAAGTTCACGTTAAATAAATGATCAAAGACAGATGCAATGAATATACTGAAATAGGGAAAGCACCCCCGTGACCATTTAAAAGTAAACCAGGATTTTCCTTCAAAATCAGGTATTTCCCTGAGACCTCCCATAGGTATGGCCACAAACTTTGTAAAATTAATCTTAAAGCCCGAAAAGGCGATAAGCGAATTAATGCATTGCATCACGTGAGCTGCCGAAACTGTGGGATTTGACAAAAACATGAGACCCTCATCTGCATACAACATAATCTTATGTGACTTCTATCTTAATTCTGGGGCAGGTATGTTGGGGTAATATTCCCAATTGTGCAGTATGCCACCGTGTCTAAGATTGTTGCAGGGATGGGGAAGAGATCAACCCTATTGTGACATTTGTGTGGGTTAAAGAAGAAAATAAAATCCCTACTTGTGAGGTAGATCTGCCTCCAGGTATCCACCAGCTCTAACCCACTAATTGCTTACATTATAATGAGAGTATTGTGGTACCTTTGGACATTCTGTCCACCGTGGGGCCATAAGACAGTCGAAATCTCCTTCTACAATAATGTGCCATGATGCAAGATAACTTACTTTGGAAAATGCATCTTTCAGGATTTTAAGACAGTGCACCAGGGGGCAATAAACATTCAAAAGACTGTATTATTTCCCATAGTTCAAGACTTTGGGAATGATCATCCTTCCGTGAGTGTCTAATACAATCTAGTAATTTAAATGGAAGATTCTTCTTCAATAGTATGGCTTCTCCCGTACTCCTAGTATTAAAAGACGAGAAATAAACCCGATCAAATCCACCCTGCTATAAGGTCAAATGTTCCTTGTCATCAAGGTGCATCTCCTGCAATAGGACGACATCCACTCTCTCTGTTTTAAGACTAGAAACTTCATTTTTCCTCTTGACTGGCAGATGGCTCCCCTTAATGTTCCAGGTACAACATTTAAGCACATCATTATCCAGAACACACTGTAGCAACATTTCAACTCGAGAGTTTCACATCGAATTACACATCGCTGATCATTAATTAAGAAAATACTCATTGGGCCTAAAACCTGCCCAAACTAAAACTACTACAACTAACAAGCTCTCAAAACTTTCCAAAGCTAAACACATAAAAATTCAAAGAACGAAATAAAATCCAAAATGCCAATGACACTCGATTGGGGAATTTACCCCCACCGCCCATTAGGGACGCTTACATATCTCAAAACTTTATCTTCTGCCCGCTACCAATATGGAATCCAAGGCAATTAACAACAAACATCGGGCTTGAACTGCCCTTCGGTCGGCACTTAGTCATCACAACTACCTTTGTAACTCCCTCCAGCTTGAGCTGCACCCCAGACACAAGCAAAGAAAGAGAAAAAGAGTAGTAATACTAAGGAAGACGTCAAAAATGAGTACTCTACCCACTCCCGGCTATAATTTAACACTGGTTAATAGCAGAAAAATCCAACAAAAATTCTATCTAAAATGACTATCTAAATATCCAGCTTACTTTAAAATGTCCACAAAGTTTTCGCTTTCTCTGGAGAGTCAGACGAGTGTATGGATCCATTGAAAGCAATACGGAGCACCGCTGGGTACCGTAAGGAATACTGAATCCAGAGTTCCCTTATTCTTCTCTTGATATCATCAAAAGATTTTCTTTCCTGAATCACCGCCGTTGAAAAGTCCTGAAAGAAAATAATCCTGGAGCCCTCGTGAATTAAACCCATCGGTTCTGGAAGATTCCATCAGTCTTTGTTTGGCCCCATAACTATGTAATCGCGCAAGGGCAGGATGAAGGCGTTGGTCTGAGTCTCACTTCCGCACCGTAACCCGATGAACTGTCTCACTCTTCACCCGTCCCTCCTCAGTTTTGAAGTGAAGGAATCGCTGCAGCCTGTTCTTGAAAAAACTCACTGGCTGACCATCTTCTGTCCGCTCTAGCAAACCGACGATGTGAATATTCTTCATCATACCCCTGTTCTCGAGGTCGTCATCTTGTTCAGTTAAGGGGCAGACCTAATTTTCAAGGCCGACGATCCTCTCCCGAGAGAAATCGATCACGGTCTCTGTCGCTGCAGTTCGGCGCTTGGCATCTTCTGTTCTGTTTCCAAGGCTGTCAAGTTGCTGCTCATGTTTTTGGAGCACGGCTGAGAGCGGCTTTAGCCACTGCTGAACCCTTCTTCAATCATGGCTTCAATCATTTCACATAACTTGGTGAACTCAGTGGCCAAGGCCTGGTGAGGCACTGGGTCTATGGAACGAGCAGAGTGGGTTGCAGCTGCAGCCTCAGGCAGGCTCGATGCTTCTGATGGGTGCACCGTGTGTTGGGACTTACTCGATCCTTTCCCACGTTTTGTCATTTCCACTTGATAAAACGGGATTACTAAAGATTCTATCCCTCTTTTAGTGTAGAATTTTAAGTAAATGGCTTGGATGGGGTGGGTTAGAGAACCACTTTGCCAGTGTGTTGATGCAGAGCCCAGCATGGATCGCTGCCATCTTGTATTCCCCCTTATCATGTTATCGATATTATCATTTCATTTTGCATTATATTCCTGGAGGTTCTGAAGCCGTGTTATTTGATACCACTGTCTACATTTCCCCCCACACTGCACATTGCTGCCCATTCCTCGATAATCCTTGACTCTATTGTTATTTATGAACCTTCCATCTGTGCCTTAAAAAATATTCAATATTTCCGCCTCCAATGGTCTGTGGGGAAGAGTGTTCCAAAGACTCACAGCACTTTGAGAAAACAATTATAAACATTATGATCTGAGTGTGAGATTAGTTTTTTTGTGTCTCCTTATGTGAGAAAGGATATAATTACACTGGAAGCAGTCCAGTGATATTTCATTTCACGTATTCCTGGGGTGAAGGGCTTATATTATGAAGGCCTTAACAGGTTACTCTTGGAATGAGAATGAAACATACAAGACCTTGAAAAGAGTGGATTAGGTATGTATCCACTGAGTATTTGTATTGTCCAAATTTATTGTCATTGTCATAGATCCTCTACAGTGTGGAGGCAGGACATGAAGTCTGCACTGATTCACCAAACAGCATCCCACTTGGACGTGCTCCCCAATCTTATCCATGTAACCCTGCATTTCCCATAACTAACCCACCTAACCTACACATCCCTGGGCACTATGGGCAACCACTTTAAACTGCACATCTTTGGACTGTGGCAGGAAACTGGAGCACTGAGAGGAAACCCACACAGTCACGGGGAGAATGTTCAAACTCCACATAGAGGGTCGCCCGAGGTTGGAATTGAACCCAGCTCCTTGGTGATGTGAGGAAGCAGTGCTACACACAGATCCACCATACTCCGCCGTTAGTTCTGTAAGTAACTTGTGGCTGACTAAAGAAATCTGCCTTACTTGTTCTTATCATTGAACCTGACCCAGTCTGAGACCTTTAACATCGGCCATATCACCAACCTGGTTACATTTAAAATTTGTTGTGAGCAGTGGATGAGTGGGACTAGAAAAGGAAAGAGTGACACCCCCCATCCTCAGTCACAACTGGAGTGAGAAAAAAATCACAAAGTGGGAATTCATTCAAGTGGGAATTCTCTTTCACAGAAGTATGGGATGGCTGAATCTTTATATTATATCGAGGCTGGCTTTGTCTGATTTTCCATAGACAGGTGAATCAGGGATAATGGTACAAGGAGAGAAAAGTGCAGCTGGAACCACAATGAGATGAGCCATGACCTTATTTACTGGTTGAGTCGTGTCAAAGGCCAAATGGCCCACTCTGTCCCTCAGCCCTATATTTTGATGTTCCTTTCAGTCCTTCGGACCTGCTACATAGGGGCAGATCGAGCCACTTCGATGGTTAGGTGCAGTTTTTGTAATGTACTTGGAAAATCCAGGCTGGGTCAGGAAGTGACACTCACCCCCAATCTCTGTTTCCAGGCTTCCCCTCTCCGCAACGTCTGCTCCAGATGTGGGTCATGTTACAGACCCAGATTTGCTGTAAATACAGCCCCTTTTCCCCCACCCAGCGCTAACCTAAACAAAACCTCTGCTCACCTGATTGTAGCATTACACAACACAACTTCCGGTAAAATAACCAGTTACTTTGCAAAAGCATAACATGTGAAATTAATAAATAAGAACAAGAGTAGGCTATTCGGCCCCTCAAGATTGCCATGTAATTAATTACGAACATGGCTGATCTACTCCAGGTCTAACTCCACTTTCTTGCCAACTCCCTGTATCCCTCCACACCTCTCTGGGTTAGGGAATTCCAGACATTCACTACCTTCTGAGAGAAAACATCACTTTGCATCTCAGATAGAAATCGATGTTCCATATTCGGTATCTATGTCATCGAGTTCGAGACTCTACTCAGGAATGATAACAACTTCTCAACATCTACCTTCTCCAGTCCCTTCCGTGTCTTGTATTTTTCAGCAGTATCACTCCTCATTCATTTAAACCCCAATGAATAATCGCCTCTCCACTTTACAGATTCTCAATAACACAACCCTTTCATCGGTCGAAGCCGGCTAATGAAACAACCTAGTTACTTGCTGCAACAACATCCTAACTTTATGTTTCATACACAGGAACACTCCAATCCCTTTGTACTGTTCTTTTTCTGGAAGTCCTCTCCATTAAATAACCGCCTGCCTTTTGATTCTCAGTGTCATCCTCAACCTCGGATGTATATTGCACTCAGCTCCCTCCTTCAGGCTATCAGTATAGAGTGTAAATAACTGATGCCATCGGTCTGATAGCTGTGGTCCTCCAGCAGATATACCTTTATCATGAAGATCCATTAATCCTGACTCTCCGATTTCTATATGTTAAGCAATCATCATCCCATGTTAATACATTCTCCATCATCCTACGGGCATCTGTCTTGTGTGAGAACTTTTATTTTGTAATACCTTGTGGAAAAACTCTGGAAAGCCTGGCGTCTAACAGATCCCCATTATCAAGTCCGCTTGTTACATTCTCAGGCATCTCCAGAAATACTTTGCATGATTTTACGGGCAAAATATAACTTCCCTTTCGCAAAACCACTCTGAACCTGCGCGAAGCTTTTCTAAATGTCAATGTGAGCCAGGTTTTCCAAATTAAGCTAGTCCCATCTGCTTTCATTTGACATATATGCCTCGAAATGTTTCCCATCCATATGTTTGTCTAAATGAGTTTTAAATGTGTTAGCTGTACTGGCATCTATCACTCTTCCTCTGGCAGCTCATTCCATACCCACACCACCCTCTGTGTAAAAACATTGCCCCTGCATCCCTTGTAAATTTTCCCTCTTTCACCTTAAACCTATGCCTTCTTCGGCTGAACTCCCCCATCCTGTGGAAAAGACCTTGGCTTTCACCCTATTCATACCTCTCATGATTTTAGAAACTTCCATAATGTCATCCCTCAACCTTCGACACTGCAACCAATACTAACTTCAAGAACAAGCATTTAAAGATAAACACTGCAAATTTGAAACTATAGTAAACATGACAGGTAAACAATACTCAGTCCAAACTTCATACTGTGATTTGTTTTTCACCCAATTACTATACTAAGACAGCATGAAACGCTTCCTAGTGCAAATAAGAAGTCAAGCACCTGATATCCTTTGTCTAAAGGGGGCGATGATCTCGACAGTGAAAACGTATTTATGGCCAGATCTTTATAACGCCACATACTCAACATTCTCCCTCCTGGCCTCCCTATGACCTTGGGTGTGTGTCTTGTTTATCTTGCACTCAATAGAGAGTACCCCTTTCTCCATTCACACCTTAATTTAAACCCATTTTATATCATCTTCTCATTCACCACTGCTAAAAGCCGGTTTATCTTTGCCACGCCCTTTTTTCCCTGTCACCTATCTCCCACCTCTGGAAAGCTATTACAAAGCCAAGGTTCCAATCCTTTTCAGTTGTGAAGAAGTGTCACACTGGGCTTGAAATGCTAACGCTGTTTCTCTGTCTCTGCAGATACTGATAGACCTGCTGAATTTCTCCAGAAATGAATCGGCACGGAACAAATTTTCACAAAACAAATGACTATGGATACTGGTAATAAAAATACTAAAATTGCTTGGCAAACTGGGAGCTTTGTCGAGGGTCACTGTACCTGAAAGATAAACACTGCATTCATTCCAGAAGATGCTGCAATTTCTTCAGCAATTTCTGTCTTTGGACAATTTCCAAAGAAGTATGTCAAATATGCTCAAACATCCTGTCCAACATGGAGTGCCGTACACTGGGAACTGAAAAATAACGCATGGTGGACAAGTTCCTTGACTCTGAAACTACATAAGTCTGGCATCACTGACACTGCAGAGCTCTTAATCATGGTCAGGGAGAAAAACAGAGGGAAACTCATTCACTTCAAATACAGAAGTTGACATTGTGGAAGAGAAATGATTTCGATCATTACTTTAAATGGATTGAGTTAAAGTAACAAATTAGAGGCGTGACACCAGGGAGAGGTCCTCAGCAGATTGAGAATATGAAAATGCAAGTGTTACCGCATCAGAAACCAGGTTAGGTAGAGAATACAGGACTGATGGGTGAATGGGTCTCGGTGTGAATTGGGGGACAATCAGTAGAATTGAATTGTAGATATTGCATCTCAAACTGTGTTATCATTTGATGCTGCAGCAACAGCAGAAGCAGAACTGTATTCAACGGCAATCTGTAACATTTTCCTGACGATAATTCATCAGTCTACCATTATCATTAAGCTGATCCATGGTTCAGTGATGAGTGTGGGTGAACATGCCAGGGTCGGAATCACGTGGACCTAAACCTGTTGACAACCCATTAAAGCTACCACACTCAACTGGTTAAATTCCGAACAGCAGAACTAATGTCTGATGGAGAGGGGAAATGATCCCAAGACTAACAGATCCGATCTAAGGTCTGTCCGTCCTGCCAAATCCAAACAATAATATCGATGGACTATTAAACAATTTATTGGAGGAGAGGACTCCACAAATATCCTCATCCTAAATATCGGAACAGTTCTGTACGTCAGTGAAAAATGCCAAGGATGTGGTGTCTGCACTATCCTCAGCCAGACGTGTTGAGTGGATGATCCACCTCACACTCATCATGATTCGCACAGAATCGCAGATGCCAGTCTTCAAGCAATTCGATTTTCTGTACGGGCATGAAGAAACAGCTGAACACAGTAGATACAACAAAGGCAATGGGCCCTCACCCCATTCCTGTAATAGGACTGAAGACTTGTGCTGCACAACAAGCCGTGTCCCTGGGGAAGCTGATTCATTCCAGCTCCAACTCTGACATCTCCCTGGCAATGTGGAAAATTACTCAACTATGTTCAGTCCCTGAATAGGAGAATAATTATAATCTGACTAATTACCACACCCTCAGTCCCATCACGACAGTCAAATTGGTGGGAATACTTTTTGATGGAGCTGTCAAGTAGCACCGAAATAATCAGGTCAGTGTGGTTTCCGATAGGTCCCCATGTGGAGATGGTGCTGTAGTGAACATATCATTGGATGACGAATCCAGACCAGGATAATGCTCTGGCAGCTGGTGGAAGTTAAATATAATTAATAAAGTATCGAGACCTAAAACCTGGTGTCAGTCATAGTGATCTTGTGTCCAATGTTGATTGTAAACATCAATCTCCTTCACCAATATTCTTTCAGGAAGTGAATCTCCCGTGCTTTCCTTGTCTGGCCGAAAAGTGACTCCAGACGCACAGACATGGTCTCTGAATCGGCCACGTGAGACACTCAATTATATCAAACTACTCTGAGGTCTTAAAGGATAAAATCTGACAGAACACCCGGCATCAACATCGTTATCAGAAAAGGGAATGGGAAACACAGTCCTGTTGACCCTGCATAGACATCCTTCCTAACATCTGAGAGCTTGTGACAACATTTGCAGAGCTTTCCCACAGACTGCACAGAAACATCGGAAGAGGAGGAGGTCATTCAGCAGATTGAGCTTTCCCCATGCTATTTCATGGCCGAACATCTCCTCAATGCAGTTTTCCCCCACACAATGTTCATATCCCAAAATATGTTTAAACATTATGAACTATAGTGCCTTCGGCCCATCAATATATAGGGAGTTCTCTGACAGTGCTTGTTTATTAAGTGCCATTTGACTGCAATGCGATTCGTGAACCGCTTTCTATAAAGTGAACTATCATCCCTGCTTCCAATCTGTCACACCCTGCAGAGTTTTATATATCTCACTGAGATCTCCACTCATTTTCCTAAAGCCCATGGAATACAGGTCCAGTCACCCCAAACTCTGCTCCCACAACTACCTGTCATCCCAGAGATCAGTCTGGTCATCCTTCACTGCACTCCCTCGATGTCAGGTTTGCCCTTTATTAGGTAAGGACACCAAAATTGCACACAATACTACACAATGTTCGAGATGGAGCCCCAAAAAGGCCCTGTACAGTTGCAGTAAATGACCCTTACTCCTGTCTTCTAAATCCCCTTGAAATGAAGGATAATAAACCATTTATCTTCCTACCTGCTTTCTGCTCCTTCAATATTGCTTTCAGTGACTGGTGTACAGGAAGATCCAGATTCTTTTCAATGTTACAGCTCCCTACTTGCTGGGTCTATGTACACTGTATACAGCGTGCCAATGCCATTCCCAGTATTGGCTTCCGTGTTCAGAAGTCACTGCCCTACATGGACTCGGAAGGCTGCGCAGAAATAAACAAAAATGCAGCTTAAGTTCATTTATGTATCAACATTTTTCAACCAATCCCTTTTCAAATGGCAGGCTGCCATTCAATTTATCCCATCAATGTATACAACCTCTCATCTCTGCCATTGCTCTTTTTCTGCCAGATATTTGCCCAGTCACTCCACTTGTCTCAATCAACTTGGAGCCTTTTTGACATCCTCCTCATCCACTCACAAGCTGACATCGTTTAGAGCTATCAGCAGACTTGGGAATATTGCAATTGAGCTCCACAACCAAAGATATGATGTGTACTGGGATTAACTGGATCCCAAAACCCGATCCTTGTTATATCCTCCAAGCCTTCCATTCAAAAAAACATGGTTTTGTTCATACTCACTATTTCCTGCCAGCTCTCCCATTCTAAAACCATGACCATATATTAGCCCCAGTCCCACAGGATTCGAATTTGCACAATAGGCTTGGGGCTTTATCAAAAATCTTTCTGAAAATCCAATCGTATTGCCTTGATACCTTCTCCATAATTTTGCTAAAAGCCATTTTCTCAAACATGGTTCCTATTTTATAAACCTCTGTTGACTTTGTCTATGCCCATTAATTTCAGTCCAATATTTTTCTAAAACGTTTTAGTTACTAATGTCAATCTATTCCCTTTTTCTCACCAGACTAAAGTTCCCTAGTATTGCGAGGACATTTTATTTTTGTGTTTTTTTTCTTCTTCTGTGAAGGCATAACCGAAGTATTTGCTCCATTGATCTGCTATTTCCCTGTCCTCAATTATTTTGTATTAGACTGTAAGAAAGGTGCACCTTTTTCTCTTAATTTTGCCATTAACGTATTTTCAGAAGATATTACAAGTTCACTCATATACACTGTGATAAGATATTCTTCAGAAACCCATCAATTCCTATCATAAGCTACTGAATGATTGACCTTCCACAGCCATACAATCACACAAGCACAGACTCTGTACTATCAGAAATACAGCGCGGTCTACATTAGCCCCACTTTCCAACACAAAACCTGTCGCTGCGAATCTTATGGCATTTCAAGTGCACAACCATGTATTTTCTAATGGTTTTGAGGTTACCATGACAATTCCCCTCTCACAAAGTGCATCCCAGACCCCAACACACTTTGGTTGAAAAACATTCCTCAAATTCTCACGAAGCCTCAAACCCTTCACTTTAAAGGTGTGTCCCTTTGATTAAAAGGACCAGCGATTGTCTATCCACCCCATCCATATCCCTCGTAATCTTATCCTCCTGATTCACGTCCGCCTTAGCCTTCTCTGCTCCAAAGTAAACAACCCGAGCTTATCCAGGCTCTCTCCATAGCTGATATGCTCCATCCCAGGCAACATCCCAGGGAACATCTCCTCTGCACCCCCTCTCGTACAATCACATCCTTCCTGTAATGTAGCTCCCAGAATTACACACAGTATTCCATCTTGGCTAACGAAAGTTCCGCATAGTTCTTATAATCTATGCTTCGATGTGTGAAGGCTATGTTTACGCTCCCGTACGCTTTCTCAAATTGTGTGTTACCCTGTCCAGCCACATTCAGGGATGTGTGGAGAAGCACCCTCTGACTTCCTAGTGTGCTGCCATTCATTGAGTCCTCCCCTGCCTGATTCCTTCTTCCAAAGTGCATGACCTCATATTTATCAGGGTTACATTCCATCTGCCATTGATGTGACCATTTGACCATTCCATCTGTATCTTCCTGTAACATAAGGCCTGCCTCCTCACTGCCATCTTCCAGGCCAATCTTTGTATCAAACACAAACTTACCTATGACACTCCCCACGCCTCGTCCATATTCACAGCTGCATCCTTTATGATAAGGTTTAAAATCAGGAAACATCAGCTTATAGTCAACAGGTTTATTCGGAGGCACGAGATTTCGAAGCGCTGCTTCTTCATCAGGTGATTGTGAGCTTTGATGAAGCACTTCGAAAGCTCGTGCCACCGAATAAACCTTTTGGCCTATAACCTGGTTTATGCAATTTTTAGCTTTGTCCACCCCAGTCCAACACCAACACTTCCGAATCCCAAATATTAAGAGACACAGCACTTATCCCTGTGGTACACCATTGGACACTAGCCTCCAATCCCACAAACAGCCTTCTCCCACCACCCTCTGTCTCCTACCACTAAAGTTGATTTGGTTGCACCTTGGCAAGTCACTGATGAGTCCTACCTGTTACCTGGTTATTCTGTTCTGCTGGACACCCTTGGAGAATATCTGGAGATTCTCATTAACCTTGCCTGCCAGTAGGTTTCCATGCCCCTGTATTAGTCAGTCCCCTGCAAGTGATGAATTTCCTCCTTATTGTAGCCTTAACTGGCCTGTCCCCGATCCTGCAATTATAATGCCTTGACTGTGGAATAGACAGCAAGGGAAGCGTCCTGTTAATTTCCAACTTGTCAGATGTTTTGTGAATTTTCCAAATTTCACTGTGACCCACCTCTCATTCTTTGAAACTCTCGAGAACACAGGCCGAGTTTCCTCATCTGGCAATTTCAACATCTGAGGGATTAATCTGGAGAATGCACTTCCTCTCAGGTCATTATATTCTTTCTGAGATTCGGTCACCAAAACTGTACAGAATACTCCAGATACAGTCCCATCAACACGCAGTGAAACTGCTTCAACAAGTCTTCACATCAATGTTCTGGCTCCCCTAAATGAAGGCGAACCAAACTTTAACTTTCCACTTACATATGTTCCTCCAAATACACTTCACATACATTGCATTTACGAACTCACTGAAATCTTATAGAAACCCTTCCGAAAATACAATATATGCCACTTCTACTGTTTCCCCGTTATCTATGCTTGAAGAAACATCTTCAAACAATTCCAGAGTTTATCAAGTATGATGTCTCTTTCAGAAATGCATGCTGATTCTCTCCATTATTGCTGTTAATTCTAAATAGCAAAAAGGTCATCCTGTGTAATAGATTCCAACAGTTTCCCTACAAATGTCAAGTCAACTGGTCTGCAGTTCTCCACACTACGTCTTTTTCCCTTTGTAGCTGTTTGGATGCCTTCCATTCATCTATAGTTTATCCACAATAGTTTCCAGTCTCTGCAGAATGTACAGGAAAATAAAACAAAGTCATCGTCAATGCAACTAATACTACTATTGGTGGTTTATTTCCGACATTTTGATGTGAAGAACATCTGTTTCGTCAGACTTAGCAATGCTCAATCCAGCTCCATGTTCAAGTACTACCTTGTTACTGATATGTATTGACTTTATGTCTTTAGCTCCAGGAGTCCGATATGATCACTTGGTATTACTGGGTGACTTTCTGGATCTTCCTCCATGAAGACAGATGCAATGTAACTGGTTGTTTTCTTGGCCATTTCCTCTCCCGATTACAAATTTCCACAGCTGAAAATGTGTTGCTGGAACAGCGCAGCAGGTCAGGCAGCATCCAGGGATCAGATGAATCGACGTTTCGGGCATAAGCCCTTCTTCAGGATTTCTGAAGAAGGGCCAATGCCCGAAACGTCGATTCTCCTGATCCCTGGATGCTGCCTGAACTGCTGCGCTGTTCCAGCAACACATTTTCAGCTCTGATCTCCAGCATCTGCAGACCTCACTTTCTCCTACAAATTTACAAATTTGACCTTGCTTTTATTTTGTTTCCTTTGAAATATAGATCGCAGATTGATGCAGTCTTTGTGTTCCTGTGTGTTAGCAGGTATGTTCTCTTTTTGATTTCCTTATCAGTTTCATGGCCTTCCTTTCCTGGATCGTTAATTTCTGAGAATTTTCAGGTTTCCACAATAGCTGGAATTCTTCTGAAATCACTTCCTACGATGAACATATTTTCTAATTTGTTATGTTAACCATCACTGAGTCACTTTCTCACTCTTTGGTGTTTGTACCTGAAATAAATAGATGCATGTTTCAGACTTTTCAGTATTTCTAAAAACTCCTGGTCCCGACCAGTTATATTCAGGAACACAGCAGGAGGATAAGAGGATAGAGAACAAATTGCGGGAGCACTGCTTGGCTCTTTTCTATCATCGCTGGCCAACGAGTGCCGTCCTGGACGATTGGAGCAAAGCGAATGCTGAGCCCTTATTCAAGAAATGCTACAAAGATAAACCTGGGAACTAAAGACCAGTAAGCCTAAAATCTAGTGGGTAGGTTATTTTAGAAGATTTGGAGAGATTGGATGTACATGCATTTGGAAAGACAGGGTGTGGTTCGGAGTAAGATTAGAATGGTGCTGGAAAAGCAGAGCAGGTCAGGCAGCATCCGAGGAGCAGGAAAATCGATGTTTCGGGCAAAAGCCCTTTATCAACTTCAGCACGGGAGTTTGTGCAAGGGAGATCATGACTCAGAAATTTGTTGGAGTTCTTTGATAAAGTGACCAGCAACGTTGAGGAGGTCCGGGTGGTATACGTAGTCCAGATTGATTCCAGTAAGGCCTTCAATAAGATTCCATGTGGTACGTTGCTCTGGAAGGTGAGATCGCATGGAATTGAGGGGGAGCTGGCAAATTAGGTACAAAATTGCATTTATGGTTGGAAGCAGAGATTAATACTGGAAACATGCTGGTCAGACTGGAGGCCTGTGAATAGTGGAATGCCTCAGGGATTGATGCTATTACCACTACATATTACATATATCTATGATTTACATGAGAATGTACAGGCATGATTTGTAAGTTTGAAGATGGCACTAAATCAGGCGGCATCAAGGAAAGTGAGGAAGGTTATCACAAATTTCAGAAATTACAGCAGTATCTTGATCAGCTGTAGAAGTGGGCTGAGAAATGGCAAATGGATTTTAGTATAGATTAATGTAAGTTCTTGCATTTTAGAAAGTCAAATCAAGTTTGGAGTTTCATGGTGAATGGTTGGGTCCTAAGGAGTGCAGTGGAACAGAGGGACCTTGGAATTCAGGTGCATGGTTCTCTGAAACTTGATTCAGAGGTAGACAGTGAAGAAAGCTTTTGGCACACTGGCCTTAAGCGGTTTGTATCACTGAGTATCGAAATTAGGGAGATATGATGCAGTTATACAGGATGCTGGTGAGGTCATATTGGTAGCGTTCTGTTCAGTTTTGTTCACTTTGCTATAGGAAGGATGTTATTAAACTGGAAAGAGTGCTGAAAACATTTACAAGGATGTTGCCAAGGTCTCAATGGTCTGAGATACAGAAAGAGGTTGGACAAGCTAGGTCTTTTTACTTTTGTGTGCATGAAGCTGAGGGAGGATCATATTGAAGTTTTTAAAATTATGACAGGCGTGGATAGAGTGAATGCACCCAGTCTTTTTTCCAAATGTTGGACAATCACAGATTAGAGGGCATCAGTTTAAGGTCAGAGGGGACAGAATAAAAGGGAACCCGAGGAACAACTTTTTAACACAGGGGCTGTTACGCATATGGAATGAGAAGTGGTTGAGGCGGATACATTAACAATATTTAAAAGGCATTTGGGCAAATACATGAATAGTAAAGGATTAGAAAGATTCGGGACGATGGCAGGGACATGGGGTTAGCGTGGATGGGCATTTTGGTTGCATTGGACCAGTTTGGGCTGACGGACATGTCTCCGTGCTGTCTGCCTCTATGTCTCTAACAACCATTGCTTGTTTCCCACTGAATGTTATATTGTACTTTCCCAATTTACTGAAGATACCTTGACACTCTAGCCTCCGGTCTTCCATAATGTTTGACTAGAATATTCAAGCATTCTATATTGTATGCAGACACCTTGTAAACTGCACCTTATAAATGACATTATTCCTTAAAAGCTGCTTCAGACCAAGGTTAATAAGTCGTCCTTCTGACCACACAACATCAAATTCTAACTAACCTGCTCTCTAGTTTGCTTCACAAAATACTCTTCAACCCACCTCATATACACTTACGGAACTTATTTTTCACAGCTTCAGCAGTCACTTAGTTAACGCTGTTATCCATCCAATAAGACTGCGGTATCCACAATACTTGCCTATCTAATTTCCAGGGCATATGATGCTTCGATTTTCTGCTACCGTTTTGGTTTCGATATATGACACACCAATATTTGCTTCTCCTTGCTATCTGTAAACTCCACCTAAACTGATTCTGTGGAAGCTGAGGGACAGGTCTGTGTTGTTATTAGTGACAGATTTGGACAAGACATTCGGGGAGCCTCACCTCGACACTGAGATGATCTGAAGAAATGTCCTGCAATACAGGATAAGCATCCATATCCTCCCCGCTATGTCAGGATAAGAGGTACCTTATACTCTCTGCTCCCTCACACTCACTGTATATCTGTTATAGCACCTAACCCCGAACAAGGTTCACGCTCTGTCTCCAAACAAGGCTCAGGCATTACCACTCTCACTATTGAAATCAGCAACTAATAATACTATATGGATTCAAAACAGTCGACTGACTCATTCCAGACACCTTAACAACTCCCCCCACCTACAACAGCACAAACAGCAGGGGCATCCATTCACACTCTCCCTCCATCCCTTTCTCCCATTCCAGGAGAAACTGCCTGGAATAGGATAGAAACTCCAAGCCGGGTAGTGGAGTGACCGATATCCGTTCCCTCACTCCCCTCCCCCCGTCATATGGGGAGGACACTTAAAGAGCTGGAGAGGACGAGGAAGCCGCGTGTGGAGAACCTGAAACATCCACGTCCTACTGACCAGTTAAGGAGCAATGTTCAGTGAAAGACAATTCTCACTTTAAACCCACTGGCAGCTCCCACAACAGTCAAAACAGTCCTTGCACTTCCAAACAAAAACCACAGATACCTCACTGCACAGAGACGCAGACACAGAAATACACAGACGAACACATACAATACTTACAAGGAGATAGGCATACACACACACATATAAACACACAGAGACATATACAGTCACATACAAATAGACATAAATACAGATAGCAACACAGGCTGAAACACAGACAGACAGATGTAGACACACAAACACACAGATAACAAGCACACGGACACACACATACGCAGGTACGCACACAAACACAAACAGGGGCACAGACACACACACACACACACATACAGATACACGCACAAACACTTACTCACATACAGACACACAGAGGCACAGACAATAGTGTTATTAAGACCCAAGTCGATATGTTTTTGATTTGTAAGGGGATCCATGATTCCAGGGAGAAGGTAGAAGAATGAGGCCGAGGTACTAATAAGAAATTATTGAACAGAATTTCAGACTCAATACGCTGAGTGGCCTCAATCTGCTCATTTCCCTCATGCTCCTGCGGTATTTTGCGATCAGGCATTCTCTTCCTGAGACAGCAGTTGAGGCTAGGTGTGATAGATATTTGATTGGAAAGGGTCAGTGGGAATGTGGGACAGGTTTACTTTTATTCCTAATTATTCTGTCCTTATGTCTGAAAAGAGGTAGTGACTTGATGTTCAGTTAACACAGTTTTAAAATAACAGTTGTCCCACAATGAAATAAGGACGTCCCTTTCACTTTAGTGTGTGCTACCTGTGGTGTCCTCATCCTCAGGGAGCAGTGAAGACTCGGTTATAGAAGATATTCCAGGCAGAGCTCGACTGATCTTTACTGGACAGAAGGGTCAGTGTTTATTGGGAACAGACAGGAAATGGATGGTCAGGCACACTCGGATCAGCCATGAGCATTCTGAATGGTGCAGCCGGATGGGCAACTTCTGCCCCTACCCCATGTGTTCCCTCAATCCACCCCTGGAGGCTGTTACAGGGTTGATGACCACTCCATTAAGTCAGACAGGATCGTTGCAATGAGACAGGAGGAAACCATTCTGCCCCTCTAAGGAATTACACAGGAATATAGAATGAAGTAATTCAGCTCGTTCAGTACACTACAAATTCGAGGAGGAGGCCTTTCAACCCACCTGAGCTGCTACACAGGAACAGGGACGCTGTCGCTAACAGGAAATAGAGAGGAGAGACAAATGTTTATTTTCAGGCTGCAAAGCTGTAACTGATGGAGTGCCTCAAAGATCACTGTGGGGTTATCAATGATCAATAATCTGTATCAAAGATCTGGAGGAAGGGGAGGGAATAGCTTGGAGCTCAATTAGCTCGTACACCAAGATGGCCATTCAATGTGTTGTTAAATGGAGGTAGTGAGTCTGCAAAGGGAAGTTAGTGAGCAGACCTTCAGCAGAAATAACTTAACGTAAGTTGTCAATTTTGGCATGAAGGTAAATTATATTTTGGCATAAAACAATGGTAAATAATTTAAATGGAGAGAGATTTCCGAACTCTGTGATACAGGAGGTTTCCATATTCTTGCGACATGAATCACATGAAGTCAGATGCAGCAAGTGATTTGGAAGGTAAGTGGAATAATGCTGTTTTTGGTAAAAGGTATCAGGTTTAATTGCAGGAATGTTTAACTGCATCCGTACAGGGCATTGCTGAGACCACACTTGATGTACTGTGTGCAGGATTGATCCCCTAAACTAAAATAAAAAGATATAATTCTTTTCGAAGATTTTCACAGAGGTTTCCCTTTACTCATTCCTGGAATGCTGGCCTTCTGTTATGAGGGATTATCCGTTTTGATCTTATCTGAGAAATAGCATTTAACCATCCATGACTTTCTGAAAAGTGTATCAGCTGGATGCATATTATCTCCTGTCAGGGAGACTAAAGCTAGAGAATAAACTTTAAGAAAAACATGCTTTGATATTAACACAAATACTATGAAGACACCTACCAATATTATAAATTACACAGACACATGTAAGCATGTCTTCAAATAATAAAGTGGGGATTTTTTTTGCGATTGGAAGAATTGTGTACAACAAGAGCAATGATGCATCTGCATATAATCCATTATCAGGTTTTCCAGTGAATGTTCCAGGAGATCGCACATGGTCCAGTTTGGTGTTCAGTTGACAAAATTGTACGTTCCAACATAGAGAGGGAGAAAAATGTTCCCTGTCTGAGAAGGAGCAGCCGATTGATCCCTCTCTCTTACTTTGTTCCGCCAGATAGAAAAGTGTGAGATCATAAAATCCTTGCGTCATCTTTACCACTTGTGAAGGATTCCTGGTGAGGACTCATTGGAATCTCTCCACTGCCTGAAACGAAGGGAATTCAGCCAAATCCCACTGTTCCAGAAAGAAATCCCACTACCAGTAGCTTGTGTGAGCAGAATAACTTAAAAGCAGAATAGCATGTTGGGGCACTCTATTATTTTAACAAATGTTATGGGTGCAACTTTCTGTGTCTCATATTTTTCTAAAAAATGGCGGGGTCTGAGACCTAAATCATTGACCATCTCACTAAACTGGCTGCCTTTACGATGGGTGTAACCAGTGGAGACGTGGGACTGGAAAAGGACATAGTGACTCTCCAACATTTGTTGGAACACAAATGAGAAATTCCCAGAAGGCTGTTCAAGTGGAAATTCCCTTCCCCAGAGGATTGTGGTGCCTGGATGTTTGCATTTATTCAAATTTGTTTTCGGTATGTAGTAAAATGGTATACAGACAGAAACGTGCTGCTGAGACCAAAAGCACATGGAGCGGTGATAAAATATCTAATGGCTCAATCCTGCTGCTCAGTCCTATGTTGCTATGTTCTATTAAACCCCCCACAGCTCCTGTAAGGAGCAGATGGAGGCCACTTGCTACAAATACCTGGTCAACAGTAACACAGGATCTCATCAGTCCCTCAAGATTGTCACACATGGTTTGGTGTCGGTTGGAAAATGTTATTTGTTTCGACAGACGCTTCTTGTCTCTTTACGAGTGTTTCCTCTCTGCAACTTGAGGTTCATTTGTTGATGATATCATCGACCCAGATTCACCGTGAATACAGTCCCCATACCTCAACCAAAGATGACTCACAAAATACTGTACTCTCTCTGATTGCAACGTTCAATAAAAGAACATTCAGGAAAATTACAGCCTTAACTTTGCAATTACTGAATATGAGGACAAAAGGAACAGGATCAGGTAATTCGGATGATCAAGCCATTGCATGACATCATGGCTGAACTACCGTTGACAGTAACTCCTATTTTTTAAGCCCAATTCTTCACCCCTTAGCTATCTGACAGGTCAAAAATCCATCTAACTCCTCCTTAAATACTTTCAGCGATAAAGCTCCCCTAGCTCTCCCGCCCAGATAATTCCTGACAGTGATTACCTTCTGTGAGAGAAAAGCATTCCGTACACATGCACTGTCACCTATTGATATGAACAAGAGGTGAACACAGGGGCTCAGGAAAGAGCGAATGGCTTTGATACCAAGGCAGTATTTGGTTGAGGATGGCATCGGGACCACCTACTTATTTGAGCTGAATGTGGACGGGCTCTTTCAGAATACAAATAAAGAAGTTTGGGGTCAGTTGCCAACAATCCTTTCAGTCCCGGGACATCTCTGCAGGACATCCTCAGGTTAGCCTCCTCAGCACAAACATCTTCAGCTGGTCCATCAATGTCTTTCCCCATTATAAGATCTGAAGTAGGCATGATGACTGAAGATCACAGAATGTTCAGAACAAATTGACCCCCATCAGCTCCGGAACCATTCTGTGTCCATGTGCAGCAAGACCCGGAGAGCATTCCGGTTTGTGCTGTTAACGTGTCGGTAAAATTTATGTAACAGCACGGTCAGACACTGCACATTTCAACAGTTAAAAGAGGAGCTCATTCAGCATCTCAAACTGGTTGCACACGGGTATGAGTTAGCATTCAGGAACAGGAAGAGTGAGAGCACATTAAATATTCCTGCCTGTTACACAGGAAGAAGAGTGGTCTGTTCAGTGCATCGAGCTGTTAAACAGGAACAGGCAGAGCCCAATCAGACCCTTAAACCTGTTCTATGAGATCAGGAGGATGCTATTCATCCCCACGTGACAGTTATACAGGAACAAGAGGGGGTCACTGATATTCCAACATGACAAACCAATGAAACCGAGACTGTACTGATAGAAGACTCCATGATGTTAATCATGGTTCCATTGTTTGTAGAACGTGTGCTGCTTTAACATAGTTTGCTGGCAATGAGGAGGGAAGCTAAATGATTTGTGTCAACTCTCAAGGAGGCATTTTTCCATCACCGAGAAGACACACCCTTGTTCTCCATGGAGGTCAGAATCTGGTGGGAATAGTTAACTGTTTTAGCATGAAGGTATTGTGGCTGCTGTAGGGATTGTGGATAACGAGACTTTCAATGCAGGACCATACACCAAATTCACTGTATTAATGTGGGGAGAGATTATTCAAACACTGGCCCTCTGTCTCTCTCATGCGACATGGGAATTGAGTGTGGATTGAGGGGAATATTCTCAGAGGCTCTCAAACTATCGACAATCATGCAACCCGAGTAAAAAAGAAGCCATGGAATCTTTCACCGTATCAGTGTCTATTTAGAACATCGTGAGTGACTGTCCCTCCCCCTCAAGTTTCAATGCAATCGCCTCTCATTCTCTCACAACGCCAGGGATTAATCTTCACTGTCTCCTCGTGGTACCATAATCCCTGGAATTAGTCTGGTGAAACTCCATTGCATCCTCTTTGTGGCAAGGCGTTCATTCTTTATAAAGAAGAGAATGTCTGTCCACAATATCCCAAATGCTGCCTCAACAACACTCTCAGCGACGATCATAAAATCTCTTTTTCCTCTTAGACATCTCCGTTTCTTTCCCGTGCCGTAAAAAGACTTTCCTTCTCTCTATAATGCTGGGAAGTGTTAACACTTTTATAATGAAGGTATTGTTGCTGCTGTCGTGATTATGGACACCATGACGTTCATGGCAGGATGACGCATCAATTGAACTCTATTAATGTTGGGAGAGTTTATTCAAAAGCCTGAACCTCTCTCTCTCTCTCTCTCTCTCTCTCCCTCCCTCCCCGCTCTTTCTCTCTCTCTCTCTGTCTCTCTCTCTCTGTCTCTCTCTCTCTCCTTTCTTTCTCCTCTCTCTCCCCTCTCTTTCTCTCTCTGTCTCAGTTTAAATAGTGGGTGGGGTGGTTGGGTGGAACGTTCTCAGAGGCTCTAAAACTATCGAGAATCATGTGATCTGAGTGGGTAAAAAAAGCCATGGAACTTATCACCATATCAGTGTCTGCTTAGAACATCATGAGTGATTGTCCATCCCCCTTAAGGTTCAATGCAATCACCTCTTATTCTCTCACTGAGCTTCACTCATTACTCATGGTGCCATCATCCCAGGGTTTAGTCTGGTGAAACTTGAGACAACGTCTATCCACAGAACCCCAAATACTGCCTCAACAACACTCTCAGGGATTGTCAAAAAACATATTTTCTCTCATTTAGACATCGCCATTTATTTCATGTGCCACAAAAAGCAATTCCTTGTCTATGCACTACGACTGACATGGAATTTATAAGTCCCTGACATCTGTACGTCAGCATCAATAAAGCCAGCACCAGAGATACCTATGGAGCCGTGCATCACTCTCGGGGAGAATTTCAATAAGATTGAATACACCTAAAATAGGGGATGATCACGTACCTGAATGGAAATGAGATGCAGCAATACAGAAAACAGGCAGAGAAAGGGAGCTTTCTTTACCTTTATTCTTCTCTCACAGGATGCATGAAGCCCTGGTAAGGGCAGTATGTTGTGCAGATCTTGAACTGAGTGACTGGTTCAGCTGTTCCACAGTATCATAAAGAGTAAAACGCATAGCTTTGGGTTTGTAGTGTCACAACACAGGAGAAATCTTCCTGCTTAATTAAAACCAGCAACAGAGAAAAGATTTATCCCATGCAGTAATCTGTGATAATTCTCGAGTCCAAATCTATTTAAAGTAAAAAATAACAACTTTATTTCTTAAAGTATAACAGAGAATAATAAACGAACAACTATTTACAACTTCTTCCTCTAACCTGTCTTTTACCTTCCCCCTCCACAGTACTAGTCCGATTAGACTCCTAATTAAGATTTACAAAACAAAACTTATTTTCTCAAAACCAGGAAGCTTTCGGTTCTTCTCCATATTCCTGTCTTCTTTTCGTCTTGGGGACTCTGCTTCACCAAATACGAATCAATAAAGGTACCTATAGGAGAGCTATATTTCAGACAGTCTTTGCACGCTGGTAGCTCGACAGTTCTTCTCCCATTTTTTCAATTTTCCATGGTCTTGTACCGCCAAACTATTGGATTGTATCATTTGCTGTTAAGATTGTCAATATAATAAATTGAAACTTGTTTGGAGGTGGGTATTTTGGGGTATAATTTAAAATGGTTTGCTGAATTTGTTTCAAGACAATGAGCTAATCGGGTTGTTCGACCAAATGTTACATTATATCTATTGTTCAGAACTCTTGGTGCTGTCAGGTTGTTATTGTTGGCTTTTAATTATCTAAAAGGTACAGTACACCCACGTGTTCATCACAGAAGTCACACGGAAACCTGAGGAGGGAATCATGACACATTGACTTCCCTAAAGGTCATGAGGCAAGCAGATTGGTTTTTATAACAAATGATAATGGTTGCTATTAAACTCCCCAATTTCAACAGACCATTATTCTGTGGCTCTAGATTATGAGTTAATGGCTTGACCACCATAAACTGACTTCCCTTATGTGCAGAGAACAAGTTAAACATTCTCAATAGCAATTATTTAGTCACGGACATGGTTACTAAGAACGTGAATCTGTTGCATCCTGATTTAACAAAGGCACGAATGGTTTATTCAGATATTGCACTGAGACAGAGGACGAGACTGGGATATCATGATGGTGGTATTGGACAGGTTTGGTGAGTGAGGAGGACATGGAGATGTAAATCTGTGAAGGAGAAAATGGATTATGGAGTTTGAGAAGAGTCTGGTTCCTTCTTGCATATCAATGAGTAATTTATAAATCGTAGTTTGATAGTTATAATATATAAGGAAATGAATTTTTGTTTGGAACTGAAGATATTGACTTGCACTTTACAAAATGTACATATCATGAGCCTAAATTCAGTTCAACCCAGTTTAGTAGACAAATATAATGACTTACCAGGAACACCAACTATCGCGAGGATGGGATAGTAACCACCTTGAATAATCCAAAGGATATCCTGTATCCGATATGCTAATGATATCCAAGGCTGAGAAAGCCAGTAAAGACCCCCGGATAAACTCCTGTCCATTGTTGGAACATTCCAGTCTAATGTTCTCAGATTCGGATCCATTGTTGGAACATTCTAATCCATGGTCCTCAGATTATGAACCATTATTGTAACGTTCCTGTCTAATGTTCTCAGATTCTGATTTCTCCTCCCCCTCTCTCTCGAGCTGCTGTAAGTGATGCTCCTACTTACACTATGGGATTGCACATTGAACAGAGCCCATTTATCTTTCAACGATGGAAACTCTCCACTGGGATAATTAGGATCCACGGAGATTTTCTTAAATCACAGTCACTGAACAAATAGCTCAATTTAACCTCTTTGAGTTCAATATTGATTTTATTCAAATTCAAAAGAACGTTCGAAATTTACTCATTTAGGTTGGGATATGTGGGGGTGGCTGAGGGAGGGAATATTGGACATGGTAGATTGATTGCGTGTAATCATTCAATCTGCCTTGGATATGGGAATAATGTCAAAGGATTGTCAGAACATAAACAAGATTCGCCGTTTATAAATAGAAACATCCAGTCTGTAACAACTGATCAGTGATTATAATGTCAGTAAAAAATGGAGAGAACTTTTCTAGTCCTTAATCTGACAGGCACACGTGCCTTCGACAACAGGAGCTATAACAGACAAATGGCATGGATATGTTAACAGAGAATATGATATGACACACAATTCAGATGGTTAGTCGAGGATCAGAGAGGGCATGTGAGTGTCATGCTGTTAATGTTGTCGATGTCAATCAACTGTGATTAAGTACCATGCACTGGTTTTCAATTTGAGTGTGTTTATGTTTTTGGGGACATGGCTGCAGAGACTGGAGGGAGGGAACATGATATTTACCAGTCATCAGTACTGGGATGTTACTCTTTATAAATCATAAGAAAATCAAATTCCAGGAGACATCTCCAATGGGGAGTGAGGAGAGCCAATATTAACCATACGACCAGAAGACATTGGAGCAGAAATTTGGCCATTCAGCCCATTGAGCCTGCTCCGCCATTCAATGATGGCTGTTAAGCTTCTCAACACCATTCTTCCACTTTCTATCTGTAACCCTTCATCGCCTTTACAATAAAGAACCTATCTGTCTTACTCTTAAATACACTCAATTACCTGGCCTCGACAGCCTTCAGTAGCAGCGAATTCCCTAGATGCACTACTCTCTGGCTGAAGAGGTTCATCTTTATCTGTGTTTGAAAACGTCTTCTCTTTACTCTGTCCCCTCGGTCCTAATCTCCCCTCCATTGGAAATATCTTCCCAAAATCCACCCTGTTCAAGTCATTCAATAGTCTGTAAGTTTCAATTAGACCTCCTAATATTCTTGTGAACTCTGTCAAATATAGACTCAGAGCCCTCAGATGTACTTCATATGTTAAGCTTTTCATTCCTGGGACCACTTTCGTGAATCTTATAGGAAAATGCTCCAGGGCTAGTACATCCTTCCTGAGATATGGGACCGAAAACTGTGCACAATAATCCAACTGTAGCCTGGCCAAAATCTTATAGAGCCTCAGAAGTACATCCCTGCATTTATATTCAAGCCTTCTTGAAATAAATGGAATCATTTCATTTGCCTTCCCAACTGCTGACAACCTGCAGGTTTACCTTTCAAGATCCCTGGACTAGCACCGCCCCCCCTCACCCCCACCGAGTCTTCTGAAATTGCTCGCTATTTAGAAAATAGTCCATGCCTTTATTTTTCTGGCAAACTGCATAACCTCACACTTGCCCACGTTATACTCCATCTGTCACTTCTTTGCTCACTCCCCGAACCTGTGCAAATCCTTCAGCAGGAGAAAGCGAGGACCGCAGATGCTGGAGATCAGAGTCAAAAAGTGTGGTGCGAGAAAAGCACAGCCAGTCAGGCGGACTCTGAGGAGCACAATATTCGACGTTTCAGACATAAATCCTTTATCGGGAATGACGCTGGTGAGCGGAAAGTGGTTGAGAGATGAATGGGAGGGGCTGGGAGGAAGGTAGCTTGGAAGACAATGGCTAAATCGAGGTGAGTGGTGAGAGCGGAAGGTGGAGTGGATAGATGGGAAGGAAGATAGACAGGTCGGACAGTTCAACAGGGGGTGTTCAGTTGGAGGGTTAGATCTGGGATAAGGTAGCGGTAGAGGAGATGAGAAAACTGGTGACATTGCTCTGGATACCATGTGGTTGAAAGGTTCCAAGGTGGAAGACGACGCGCTCTTCATCCAGATGTCTGGTGGCTAGAATGCAGTGGATGAAGCCAAGAACTTGCATGTCCTTGGAGGAGTGGTGGGAGAGGCGAAGTATTCAGCCACAGGGAAGTGAGGTTGTTGGGTGTGTGACGGAGAGTGTTCCCTGAACCGTTCTGCAAGTTGACGTCCTGTCTCCCCAGTGTAGAGGAGACTAGGAGCAATGGACAGAGTAGCTGAGGTGTTTGGATGTACAGGATCTTCTCTGCCTGATGTGGAAGGATCCTTTTGGGCCTTGGATTGAGGTGAGGAGGAAGTTGTTGGCACCAGTTTCATACCTCTTGTAATGGCAAGGGAAGGTGCCGGGAGTGGAAGGTGGCTTGTTGGGGTGTAGGAGGGGGGACGCGTGAACTAACGAGGGTGTCGTGAAGGGATTGGTCTCTGCAGAATGCTGATAGGGGTGGGGAGGGAAGTATATCTCTGGTGGTGTGGTCTTACTGTTGGTGGTAGAATTGGCGGAGGGTGATATCCTGAGGTTGGTGGTCTGGAAGCCGAGTATCAGAAGGGTTGCTAGAGGGTGCTACTGCACCCTCCTGCAGCTGAACCACCTCTTCGATGTTACCTATCCCTCTATTCCATCTTTGCACTGTTTGAAAACTTAGTCAGAATTCCCTCAGTTCCTTCATGTAGACCATTAATGCACAAAGCGAATTGTTGTGGTCCCAACACTGAGTCTTGAGGAATACCACTTATCACTGGATGCCATCCTGAGAAGTACACTTTTATCCCCATTCTCTGCTTTCTGTCAGACAACCATGCATCTATCCAAGCTAGCACCTTGCCTGTAACACCAGGGGCCCTAATCTTTCTCAATAGCCTCCTGCGTGGCACCTTATCAATGGAAGTTAGAGAAGCAGGTCGATAACATCTACTGGTTCTCCTTGGTCAAATCTGCTCGTTACTCCCTCAAAGTATTCCAGCTGGGCATGACCTCCCATTGATGGAACAATGCTGACTTTGCACTATTTTGCTAAATCCAAGTATTCAGAAATCCCATCCTTCACGATGGATTCCAGGATGTTACCCACAAACAAGGTTAGGCCAATCAATCTGTAATTTTCCATCTTCTGCCTAAACCCCTTATTAAATGGACTGTCACGTTAGCAATTTTCCAGCCATTCCTGATTTTAGTCATTCCTGAAAGATTACCACTTTCACTTTCACTACCTCTTCAGCTATGTCACTTACAATTCTGGGGTGTATTACATATGGTTCCGGTGATTTATCCAAATTCAGGCCATTCAGTTTTCTAGCATGTTCTCCTTGGTGATGACCACCATACTCAGCTCTGCCCTCTGACTCTCTTCAATTTTTGAGAAATTACTCGTGTCTTCCACCATGAACATTGATGCAAAGTTCCTCATTCATTTCTTTGTTTTCCACTACTGTCTCGCCAGCATCATTTTCCAGTGGTCCATATTCACTTTTCGCCTCTCTTTTGCTCGTTATATATCTAAAGATCCTCTTCCAGTCTCCTTTGTATTACTGGTTAGCTTACTTCCATATCTAATCTTCTCTGTCCTTTTTTTCCCCTCAGTTAGTCTTTGTAAGTGTCCCAATTCTCTAGTTTCCCACTGCCCTTCACCATATTATACACTTGCTCTTTTGCTTGTATGCAATCCTTGACTTCCGTCGTCAGCCCTGGCTGCCTCATCCTCCCTGTATCATGCCTCTATTCCTCGGCAAGAATCCCTGCTGTGTCTCCTGAATTAATCTTGGAATCTGCTGCCATTGCTGTTCCCCTGTCTTTCATGCTTGACCCCTTTCCCAGTGAATTCTACCCAGCTTCTCCCTTATGCCTCTGTGATTGCCTTTATTCAGCTGAAATACTGTTACCTCTGATTCTATCTTCTCTCTCTATCAAATTGCAGAATAAATTCAATCATGTTCTGATCATTGCTTCCGAAGTTTACCTTCACCCTAATCTCCCTTACGAATCCTGCGTCATTAAATCCAGTATCATTTGTTCCCGAGTGCGCACCACCAGATGTTCCTCCAAAAAGCCATCTCATAAACATTCCTAAAATTCCTTTTCTTGCGAACCACTGCCAATCTTATGTTACCAGTGCCCCTGCATGCTGATATCACCCGTGATTATTGTACTTTCCCTTTTCTACACATCTTTTCTATCTCCTGGTGTATCTTATGCCCCAGCTCTTGACTACCCTTTGGAGCCCTGTACAAGGCTTCAACTGTGGTTGTCTTACCTTTGTGGTTCCTCAATTCTATCCAGGCTGATTCTACACCATCTGACCTTACTTCCTTTCTTACTATTCATTTAATCTCAATTCTTGCTTATAATGCAAATCCACTCCCTCTGCCCACCTGCCTATCTTTTTGATAGGATAAATATCCTTAAATATTCAGATTGCCTTGCAGCCACATCTCTCTGATGCCCATCGCTTCATACCGGCTGATTTAATTAGATTAGATTAGATTACATTACATTACAGTGTGGAAACAGGCCCTTCGGCCTAACAAGTCCACACCGACCCGCCGAAGCGAACCCACCCATACCCCTACATTTACCCCTTACCTAACACTACGGGCAATTCACCTGGCCCTGCACATCTTTGGACTGTGGGAGGAAACCGGAGCACCCGGAGGAAACCCACGCAGACACGGGGAGAACGTGCAAACTCCACACAGTCAGTCGCCTGAGGCGGGAAGTGAACCCGGGTCTCTGGCGCTGTGAGGCAACAGTGCTAACCACTGTGCCACCGTGCCGCCCACAAGCACCACAAGCTCTGCGCCACAAGCTCATTTACCTTATTCCTTATACAGCATGCATTCAGTTATAACCCCTTCAGTCCTGCATTAACCGTCCCTCTTCTCATTGTCATTCATTTGTGCAGTGTGCTTGAAGTTTGATATGTTAAACATTTCCAGATGCTCTATCATATTTGTGTGTGTGCTGGAGACTTTAATAACCTCTCCTGAGTTCTGTCCTCTTACCTCCTCTTTTAATTCGGCTTTTCTAATTAAACCCTATAACTGCACCCCCAATCCGCACACACACAAAAACACACACACACAGACACACAATCACACACACACTCACACACACACACACACACGGATACACACACACAGACACACACACACAGACACACACACAGACACACACACAGACACACACACACAGACACACACACACATACACACACTGAGGCACACACACACACACATACACAGACACACAGACACACACACACGCACACGGACACACACACATACAACACACAGACACACACACAGACACACACACACAGACACACACACACACTGACAGACACACACACATATACAGACACACAGACACACACACAGACACACATACATACACACACAGAGACACACAGGCACACACACACACAGACACACACACATGCACACACACTCACACACACACATATACACACACATACACACACACAGACACACACACACATACGCACACACAGACACACACACAGACACACACACACACACACACACAGACACACACACACAGACACACACACACAGACACACACAGACACACACACACAGACACACACACATACACACACAGACACAGGCACACACACAGACACACACACACAGACACACACAGACACACACACTCACACACAGACACACACACAGACACACACACACAGATGCACACACATACACACACACAGACACACACACACAGACACACACAGACACACACAAACATACACACAGACACACACACACACAGACACACACACACACAGACACACACAGACACACACAGACACACACACTCACATATACACACACACAGACACACACACACAGACACACACAGACACACACACACACATACACACACACAGACACACACACAGACACACACACACACACAGACACACACACACACATACACACACACACGCTCCTAATCAGTTTAAAGCTCTGTCTCCAGCCCTGGTTAGGATTCACTCGGACTCTGGTCCCAGCGCGGTTCAGATGACGACTGTCCCATTGGAGCAGGTCCTTTCTTCCTCAGTAATAAAATGTGTTTATTCAACACAAAATACAAGGATAAAAAAGCTTTTCTGTACATACCAAAATATGAAAACTACAAAAAGACAATATTATTAAAATATACTTACTATGTGGAGCTATATAAATTGTAATGTGAATTACAAAACCATGGAAGTGGTGTGTAGACTTTATCAATCATTATTTGAGCCAGAGCTGAGGTCCTGATTTCCCCTCTGCCAGTGATTCCCTTCACTGAGACTCCCCCCGCCTCTCACGCAGTGTCGAGAGGGGCTACAAGTTCCTATTGGCCCAGCATATTTAAATTAATCCACCTTCTCCCTGGAAGCAATCTATTGGTCTATTGGATTGTGTTTAACTGTTAGCAACTCAGCTCTGGGATGTTATTGGCGATAAATGATCTGGGATGACAGCCATTATCAGCATGATGTTCATTGGGTATGAGGGCACCAGACAAAGGGCTTACAGTCTGTGAGAGTTTCTAAGAAAAGTTTCTGTGTATTTCTCTTCATGCTGTCTCCTGATCTAACTTCACGTTCGTCTGACACCCCTTGCTCTCACTCACTCTGTGGCTCCTTTTATTTCACTTTGTTTATCTCACTTCACTGTCTTTCTCTCTGTTTATTCCTCTCCCTCTCAGTCTAGCTCCGATCATTCCCTCTATTTTCAAGTTGTCATTCTGGTGAGCTCATGAACGCATGGTGAGCTGAATGGCCTCCTTCTGTGTTGTATTAATTCTGAAGTTCTCTGACCACAGTAACAAGTTTTGGTGCCTGTAGAGACAAGCTGGTCCAGTGAAGGACACATTGGACAATTAACCATTATCTCTTCCTATTTTCTGACATGCAGCGACATCGAAATATCTGTTCAAACAAACAGATTCCTCAAATTAAAATCAGCACACTTCAGATTGCCAGGCCACTGTGTTCAGTACCCTCTGCCTGTTTTTTTTTTTGTTTTGTTGGTCTTAGCTGTACTGGGATTAGTTTCTAACTCAGTCTCTGTACCTGTGGCCTACTGCTGTGATTCCACACACCCCTCCCCCACCGCCGCCACACACTAGTTTAAACCCTCGTAAAGGACAATAGCAAACCTGCCTGCGAGGAGATTGCTGCCAGTTCAGGTCCATCTCGTCCATCATACCAACCCGGGAATCCCAATGAACCACTTATCAGAGAGTGTTATCAGTTCATGTGCATCCCGTCCTTCTTGTATGTATCCTACTGACCCGTGTATCCCAATAATCTACATATCGTAAATTGCTGCCAGTTCAGGTTCATACCGTCCATTTTGTGTATATCCTACCGACATGGGAATCCCAATGATCCACATATCGGAAGTGCTGCCTGCTCGACCAGCACTTTTATCGTGTATTTAACTGTGCTACCTTACGATTCCTAACCTCACTCACACGTGACATATTCTAATGTCTCCAAAATTCAAATAACCTTTCAGCACAACTCCAGCAAGGCATTTTCTTTAATCTGGATAGACTTGATAATAAAAACTTAAGTGTGACGTCAGGAAAGTGAGACCACTAAATCAGTCCAGTGACCACCGGATCTGATATCTATCCCCGCCACCAAACCTGTTTGACAAGGCATACATATGGACCATCTATTTGCAGATGGACGAGAATAAGCAGAAGATTAGAACATGACAGAGCAGATGGATGTAATGCAGCCTTTTTACTCTGCTTTGATATTCTGTTGGATTCTAGTTACTCTGTTCCTTTCAATGGCCGGGTCTTTACCCAGCATCCCCAGCGGATCAGAAAGTTCCCAGTGTCATTGTGTGCACAGTCCTGCAAAGGGAGTATCCAGTGCCAGGCAATGGGGTGTGAGGTGTCCCGGGGTGGCACAAGGAAAGGCTGCATGTAGTGCCGATGGACTGAGGGAACTGAGAGAGATGGAATGGGCATTCAGGGACACTGCACTCAGACAAGTGGCCGGGCAAGATTCCTAACCACCCAGGGAACTCGTGAACCACGACTGCTTTAACAAAAACCTGTCACATTTGCTGCATTTCATCATCGAACAAAAGCAAAAATACTGTAGATGGTAGAAATCTGAAGCAAACACAGAGACGTATTGTAGAGAAAGAAAAGAGTTAATGCTCCCAATGCAGACACGGGAAGAATGTACAAAGTCCACACAGACAGGGTCCAGAGATTGGAAATGAACCCAAATCCCTAGCACTGTGAGGCAGCATTGTTGTGTCACCAGGCTGGCCAATGCTGGATAATTTGGGATAGTATAGTTAAAAGCATAGATACTGTTCTCCGTGATCGGGATTAAGAGTTCTGAAGGTTGTGTTGCCTACATGGTGCTCGGGTTTGGGATATATCATCTGGGTTGCAGAACTTGAAGCGGGAGGGGAATGATCCAGTGGTCAGGGTCCGTGTAGGTACCGACAGCTGGACAAACAAATGACAATGAGAAGAGCGACGGGTAATACAGGACTGATCTATTATATCGGAATGTATGCTGTCTAAGAAATAAGGTAAATGAACTTGTGACTCATCCATAAATTGGCAGGTACGACATAGTGGACATTACAGTGACATTGCTGCAACAGCATCAGGATTCAGAGCTGAATATTCAAGGATATTCATCCTGTCGAAAAGATAGGCAGTTGGGCAGAGAGATAAAGTTGTCTCAGTATTAAGAATGGAATTGAATCAATAATCAATAATAAGAAATGAAATAAGGTCAGATGGTGTAGAATCTGTGTCAGTAGAATTGAGGAATCAAAAAGGTGAAAAAATGCAGTTGGAGTTACATACAGGGAGCTGGGGTGTAAGATACACCAGGAGCTAGAAAGATCTGCAGGAAAGGCAAAGTTACAGTGATCATGTGGGATCTTATTATACAAATGGACTGGGAATTCAGATTGATAGTGGTTGGCAGGAAAATGAATTTGTGGAATGGCTTTTGGAGCAGCTTAGAGGAGAAAGTGAGGTCTGCAGATGCTGGAGATCAAAGTTGAAACTTTATTGCTGGAACAGCACAGCAGGTCAGGCAGCATCCAGGGAACAGGAGATTCGACGTTTCGGGCACAGGCCCTTCTGCTTATGCAGGCAGACGAGATGAGGGGAGCTGAAAATGACAGTGATGATAATATGATTGAATTTACTCTGCAATTTCAGGTGGAGAAGTTAGAATCAGAAGTAACAGTATTACAGCTGAATAAAGGCCATTGCACAGACATGAGTGAGGAGCTGGGTAGAATTGACTGGGAGACGGGCCCAGCAGGAAAGACAGTACAACAGCAATGGCAATAGATTTTTGGAGTAATTCAGGATACAACAGAGATTTATCCTAAGGAAAAAGAGGCTTATATAGGGAGGATGGGACAACATAGCTGACTAGGGAAGTCAGGTATAAGATAAAAGCAAAAGAGAAATGATATAAAGTGGCATAGTGCAGTGGGAAACCTGAGGATTGGAAAGCTTTCAAAGACAAAACAGAGGGCAAACAAAATAAAATTAGGAGAGAAATTATTAAATATGGGGGTAAGCTAGCCAGTAAGATAAAGGAAGAGTGTAACAGTTTCTTTCGATATATAAAGTATAAAAGAGCGGCAAAGTGAACATTGGATTGCTGGAAAATGGTACTGGAGAGATAGTAGTGGGGAACGAGAAAATGGCCAAGGAACTGAATAATTACTTTGCATCAGCTTTCATGGTGGAAGGCACGAGTAATACCTTAAACATTCAAGAGATTGAGGGGCCAGAGCTGAGTATGATGGCCCCCACCATGGAGAACATGCTAGAAAAAAATGTAATAGTCCGAAGGTGGTTAAATAACCTTGACCAGATGACTACATCCCAGTATTATAAGGGAGATAGATGAAGAGGGAGTGGAGACACTCGTGGTTATCTTTCAGGATCACGAGAGTAAGGAACGATCCCACAGCACTGGAAACCCACGAACGTGACACCCCTTTTTAATAAGGGAGTAAGGAAAAAAACAAAACAAACACCATTTTAACCTCTGTCATGGGTAAGATCCTGGAATCCATTGTGTAGGATGAGATTTCTGAATAGTTGAAAGCGTTTGGTAAAATAGGGCCAAGTCCGAGGACACAGCCTTAAATGAAAGGGAACACTTTTTAGAACAGAAATAATGAGAAAGTTATTTAACCATAGAATGGTGACGCTTTGAAATTTATTCCCCCAGAAGGCTGTGTGGTCAGGTCATTGATAATATTTGACACGGAGATAGATAGTTATTGATTATCCAGGAGATGAAGTGTTACGGGGAGAAGGTCGGAGAATGGGTTTGAGAAACCTATCAGCGATGATTGAATGACGGAGCAGACCCGATGGGCTTACTGTCCTAATTTATGCTCCAATGTTTTATAATCTTCTGGTTCTAAACCTTAAGGAAGTACCTTGCATCTCTGAGAAGATAGATTCATGTTCTTCATGAAGGTCAGAAGCTGTTGGGAATACTTAACTGTTTTAAAATGAAGGTATTGTGGCTGCTGTCAGGGTGGTGTATAATATGAAATTCCGTGCAGGATCACACACCAACTGCACTATATTAATGTGGGGAGAGTTTATTCAAAACTTGGACCTCTCCGTCTCTCTCAATTGGGAGTAGGCGTTGGGGTGGGTGGGCGGAACGTCCGCCCAGGCACTTAAACTATCCCGAATCATGCATCCTGAGTGAAATGGCAGTCATGGAAATTATCACCTTCCCATTGTCTGTTTATAATATATGGAGTGATTGTCCATCCCACTCAGGGTTCAATACAACCACCTTATTCCCTCACAGCGCTACAGATCAACCTTCACTCACTCCTCATGGTGCCATCATTTCAGGGATTAATCTGGTGGAACTCCTCTTCACCCTCTCTGTGGTAAGGAGATCACTCCATATTAAGGAAAGAAAATCTGTCCACAATACCCCAAATACTGCCTCAACAACACTCAGGTTTGATCACAATAATTCATTTCCCTCACTTAGCTGGCTCCATTTCTTTCGTGTGACACAGGAAACAATTCATTTACAATGCACTGCCACTGATGTAGAATTTAAAAACATCCTCTCGTCTGTAGGTCAGCATCAATACAGCCAGCACCAGAAGTGCCCAAGGAGATGGACATGACTCTTGGAAGAGACTCGCTCACAAAGAATACATCTAAAACAGTGAATGGCTAACTACCTGAATGGAAATGAGCCGTTGGAATATGGGATGCAGGCAGAGGAAGAGAGCTACCTTTCCTTTTGTTCTGCCCTCACGGGATGTGTGCAGCCATGGTCAGGCCAGCATGTTATGCCGATCTTGAACTGAGTGGCTGTTTCAGGACAATAAATAGTAAAACAAATTGCCGTGGGTTTGCAGTTAAACAGAGACGTGACCAGAGAAGGATGACCCACCGCCTTCTCTAATGGGTATAAGGCAAGCCGATATCAACAGATTACCATTCTGTGGTTCCAGAATACGAGCCAATGACGTGACCTACAATACACTGTCTGCCCATCTTTCAGATTTTGTGCAGAGAACAAGTTAAACATCTGAAGTGCAATTATTGTGTCATGGACACGTGGTTAGAAGGGACTTGAAGCAGATATATGTGGAAATAACAAAGGCACAAACGATGGTGTATTCAGGAATTGAACTGAGGATGAGGAGAAGACTGGGATGTCTTAATGGTGGAACTAGACAGGATTGGTGTATGGGGAGGATATGGAGATGTACACTTTGCAGGAGAAAACGAATCAAAGAGGTTGAGAACAGTGTGATTCTAGAATACGAGCCAATGACGTGACCCACCATACACTGTCTGCCCATCTTTCAGATTTTGTGCAGAGAACAAGTTAAACATCTCAATTGCAATTATTTTGCAGTGGGCACGTGGTAAGAAGGGAGTTGAAACGATGTATCTGGAATTAACAAAGTCACAAACGATGTTTTATTCAGGAATTGAACTGAGGCTGAGGAGGAGACTGGGACGTCTTAATGGTGGTACTGGACAGTATTGGTATGTGGGGAGGATATGGAAATGTACACTTTGCAGGAGAAAACGAATCAAAGAGGTTGAGAACAGTGTGTTTTACTCTTGCGTTTTGGTGAGTAACATGTAAATAATAGTTTGCTCGGTATAATTCTTAAGGAATGGAATTTTTTATTGGAGCTGAAAACGTTGGCTTGCACCTTCACCAAATCTACATATCATGAGCATCGAATCAGTTCAGACCGTTTCACTAAACAGACAAAGTGACTTACCAGGAGCACCAACTATAGCAAGGATAGGATAGTAACCAGCTTGAATAACCAGCAGTACATATTCAATCCGCGATGCTAATGATATCCAAGGCTGGGAAAGCTTGTAAAGACCGTAGGCTAAACTCCTATCCATTGTTGGAACATTCCAGTCTAATGTTCCCAGATTTCCATCTCTCCTGCCCTTCCCTCTGAAGTTGCTAATCCCTTTTCTTGCTGTTGGACATGCTCCCGCTCACACTATGAGATAAAACACTGAAAGCATTCCCTTATTGATAGAAGAGACAAACTGTCAAGGGATGCATATGATCCATGGAGACTGACATAATTACAATCGCTGAACAAATAGCTCCAGTTAACCCTTTGAATTCAAAGCTACATTATTGAAATCCAAAATAACGTTGAACATTTATGATTTCTGGGTGTGATATGCAAGTGTGACTGAATGAAGGAATGTTGAAGATGGCAGATTGATTGTGTGCACTCATTCAGTCAGCCTTGGATATGGAAGTAATGCCAGAAGCTTAACGGAACATAGACATGCTTCTCTGTTCATAAATACAGGAATAAATCCCGTAACTACTGATCAGTCATTGCAATGTCTGTAAAACATTGAGAAAACAACTATCATCCATGATGAGATAGCAAAATCTGCCAATAAAGAAAACCCTGGGTTACAACAAACAAACGGCATGGATACGTTAACAGAGAATTGCACATGGCCAACACAGTTCAGATTGTTATTCCAGGATCAGAGAGGGCAGCTGTGGGTCATGCTGTTGATGTTATCGATGTTAAGGAACTGTCATGAAGTGACATTTAATGGGTTTCGATTACATTGTGATTATGATGTTGGGGAAAAGTCACAAGATGGAGAGGACAGGGGGACATGGCTGATTAGACTGGGTGGAGGGACAGTGATGTTCCCCAGTTACCAGAATTGGAATGTTACTCTTTGTAATTCATACGAAGAACTGATTCAAGAATACATCTACAATGAGAAATTAGCAGAGACAATATTAATGAAATGTGTTTATGCAATATAAAATACAGGAACAAAATGATTTCCTGCACCCACCAATATATGCAAAGTACAAAGGGATAAGGTTGTTAAAATACACTCCTGATATTGAGCTATATAATTTGAAATGTGAATTACATAATTAGGAAAGTGGTATGCAAACTTTCTCAATCATTATTTGACCCACAGCTAAGATCGTGATTTCACCTGTCAGTGAATCCCCTCACTGAGATTCTCTGGCCTAGTCTCTCAGACAGTATCGGTGTGGGGGAGGGCGTCGTGGAGGTGGGGTGGTGGTTATCATTTCTTGCTGCTCTTAGCACAGTCTATTTAAAACCTCTGCTTTCTCCATGGAACCAATCTATTGGCCTAATGGGTTCTGTTTAGCTGTCAGTAACCCAGCTCTGTGATATTGTGGGAAATAAATAATTTTGGATGACAGCCAGTATCAGCACAGTGCTCACAGTGTATGGAGCCCAGACAAAGGGCTTGCCGTCCAGAGGAATTTCTAAATAAAGCTTCTAAATATTTATCTCCGTAATGCAGTCTTCTGATCTATCTGACTTCACCCTCATCTCACACCTCTTCCTCTCGCACTCAGTCAGTCGCTCCCCTTTCTATCCTCTCTAAGTTTATCTCCCTACACTTGCTTTCTCTCTGTTTATTTCTCTCTCACACAACCTCTCTTCACAAACTCTCTCTGTCTCCAATTGTGCAGTTGGAGAGCTTGGACTCCACAGTGGGCTGAATGGCCTCCATCCATGCCATAATAATTGAGGTTCTCTGACCCACAATAAATACTTCCTGGACAGACCTGCTGGTCCTGTGACAGGTACAGTGCACAATCACCCATTATCTTTTCCTGTTCTTCTCTGGTGTACAGCTGCCTTGAAATGTCTGTTCAAACAAAACAGACTGAATGAAATCCGAGCAGTCGAGAAGACGTTCATGAGTATGTATTTCAATCAAGATTTAATGAAGGATGAGATTCCAGAATAACATAAGCAATGAATGAAAAACAGGGTAACACAGGACATGGCAGCTGAGTACAACATGTGTTTACAAGTAGGTCTCATGGTATTACCAATAGATTATCGATCCAGAAATATCAGCTCCTGTTCTGTGGATCCAGGTGGACTCCCGCCACTGCAGATGGTGGAAATTCAATTCAATAATGTAAAGATATCCCTGGAATTAAGAATCTACTGATGAGAATAAAATCATTGCCGATTGTCAGAAAATCCATCTGGTTCACCAATATCCTGCAATGAAGGAATCTTCCATCCTCACCTGGTCTGGCTGACATGCAACTCCAGACCCAAAGCAATGTCATTGACTCTCAATCGCCCCCTGCAATGGTCTAATGAGTCATTCAGTTGTACCAATCGCTACATTGTTTGAAACAAATGAAACCGGATGGAACACTTGGCATCGAAATGGGAACCAGACAAGTCAACATTCGAAACATCAATGTAGAACCTGCAAAGTCTTCCTTACTAATATCTGAGGTCTAATGCCAACATTGGAACAACTGCCTTACAGACACGTTAAGCAACAGCCTGACATAGACATACCCACGGAATCATACTGTAAGAAATGGGAAAATGTGTTGTTTTTCAAGGGAGTATATGATGGATCTAGGAAAGTATTAGGGAAATGTATATTTACTTTTAATGCGGATTAAAAGTACTAAATTTAATGTAGAATTATTAAAGAAATGTTTAAAACAGTAGGTTCAGCAAAAAACCTAAGATTGCTGAAACATATAAGCGAGGCACTAAAAGGTACATTGTTAAGATGTATGTTCAAGAATGGAATGTACCTATGAACAATGAAAAATATTACAAAATGGAAGAAGGGAACATCAAGATACAAGTTTAGCCTTATGTCAGCACATACAAGGGGGAAAATTGCCAACTTGGATAGAAGGGGGCAATGGGCGTGGAGTATAGATGAGCAAAGATGAAATGGTAAGAAAGATTGGGTAATGTAGGGATCGGAAGAGGTAGCCTCACGTAGCTCAAAAAGTATAACTGTGTCGTACTTTGAAATCTCTTGCCTTCAATTGCTTTCTGAAATTGGGGTCCTTTCTTGCAAGATCGTAAAATAAATTGTCTTGTTTCCAGCTTTGGTGGTCTCATATAATTTTATTGAGTTTGTTTCTTACAGATTTGAGGGCTCGTCCGGGATGCCAAGCTCCTGGCGCTCGGCAATTTCGGAAAAATCGGAGAAGGTGAACCCACCGATTTCGGCAGTCTCAACTTTCCCCCATTGCCGCGGCGGCTCGGGCGAGCGAGATCGGACTGAGAGACCCTGGAAACAAGACGTGTAGACGCGACGCGACGGGTTCAGTTAGGTAACTCTTGTGCAAAAAAACGGGTAAGATAAAGGTCTTAAAAGAGTATTATCCCAGCGACCGGGGTAGGCAGCGGGTTTTGTTTTGTTGTCAGTCTTTGCCACGAGCGAGGCGCACTAAGACGCGGTGGGTTGGTCGTGTAACTGTTATGGACTTAAGACCCACATTCACGGTCGGCCGGGATTTGCAGCAGCATTTGTTCTTTCGCCGTGGTTCTAGGTCCGCTGAGACGTAGTGTTTTGACGGGTAACTCTTATGTACACAAGACCGGATTAGATTTGTAGCGACATTTGTTGTTGTGGTCTTTGCCACGGATGAGGCGCACTGAGACGCAGCGGATTGGTCGGGTAACTCTTATGGACTTAATGCCCGCATTCGAGCGGCCATGATTTGCAGCATTACTTGCTGTTTCGCCGCGGTGCGAAGGGCACTAAGACGTGGTGGTTCGGTCGGGTTACTCTTGTTTACATAAGACACGGGTAAAGGTAAATTTCGGGCGACCAAGATTGACAACGGTTTTTGTTGTCTGGTATTGCCGCGGGATGGGGCGCGCATTCGACCAGGTAACTCTTGGGCACAGACCAAGGTATGAAAATTGACCTTTAAGTATTACCTTGGTGGTCGGTACCGTAGAGAAGTACATGGGGAATGGCAACTTACAAACATAGAGAATAAAGGTCTTTAATTGGCTAGATCAATCTAACGAGTAAGGTGTCTAACCGATTCGATCACCCAGCCATAGACCGGTTTTTAAGAGAGGAAATCCCCTTGTCATTTCTTGTCATTTTTATTTAAGTTCTGTCATCAGCAGTGGTAGGACTTGAAACAAATCACTTGAAACAATATCTTTCGTTTAATTAGCTTTGCTTCTGAAATGCATCCAGTGACATTCTTACATTCATACAGTGTCCTAATCATGAAGTAAGATCCGAGACAAGAATAATTTTGTGCTTGAAATATTTGTATTTGGAGAAATGGTCAGCAGAGTGCTTGAAACATGAAGTCTGAATTTTACCAACGTGCAGCCATTGGTTTGTTCAGCAACAGCACTGACACAGAGATGGAGTTTGGGGAGCGGGGAGTGGACAGGTTTCGTGACAGAGAGAACACGAGACATAAAGCAGTCCAGGGCAAAAAGCGATCTCGAGGTTGTGAACAGTTTTGTTCGCAGATGTTTCTGAGGTAGTGGTCTGCAATTCATGGATAATGAATGGAGACTTCAATTGAATCTGAAGACAAGAGTTTCTTTCTCTGACAATATAGATAACAGAATTTGCAACGAAGTTCAAATTTGCTTTTGCGATTAATGAATGGACAGAGGTAGAGAACGCCAACAAAAGCGAGAATAGGTTAGTAGCACACCCTCAACCCCGCCCAAAATAATCATAAGCACTGCTGATGTTCGATATGGTAGAAATTCCTAATAGGGCGAAATCTTGAAATGACTCAAGGAAAATCTCCTCTCCATTGTTGTAATGTTCCAGTCTGATATTATCAGATTCAGATCTGTCTCTCTCTGTCTACACAGCTGCTGATCTCTGTTAGTTTGGAGCTGATGCATCTGCTACTACAGTGGGATAGCGGACTGAATGAAGCCCCTCACCAATCGGAGAGGGAAACCCTCCACTGACACAGTTAAATTGCATGGAGACTGACATTAATCACAGTCACTGAGCAAACAGTCCCAGCTTTCAATACGGCACATTCATTTCACAATATAACTGGACTGGGCTACATGTTGGCATTGCCGGCTATTGGTCAAATCTCCCATCACCAATTGCTCTAGTGAAGCCAGTTGTGAGGGAGAATGATGGGTGTTATCTTTTCATAAGCGAGATGATTTTGCTCTGTTGTCCGTTTACTATGCTGTAACCATTTCTCCCCAAATCCATCCACCCCCTCCCCCCCAAAAGAATCAAAATTAGGATGTTGTTACTGTGCTAATCTCTCCTCCACGGGAACAAACGCCAGCGAACAGACTGTCAATGGGCACAGTTGTCCTGAACATAGTTAGGAAGTGTGGACTTCTCTGAATATTCCTCTCCCTGCTCTAATAAGGCGACTTTGGAACTTCCATAGGCAATATGCTTCAGTAATTAATTTTTTACAAATTGAGAAAATTCTAAATGCAGTTTTATTTGCTGTAAAGCAGTATTTTTTAACACATTTTGGCCTCAGTCCAAAACCAAAAGCGATAATTACAATGAACTTATTCATTAAGACTTATGAATTAATAAGTCAGGTTCGAATGAATATGACATTGGCTGTGAGCTAAGGCGGATTGGGGGCAGTGGCTGCGGAGAATGCATGGGGAGACATTGATATTCCCCAGTCATCATCACTCTTTCTGACAGACAGAATTAAATCTAATCCACAACAGGGAAACAGCCAACATTTGGGAGATGTAATGCTGAATGAAAATGTGATCTGAAAAGGATAATTTTAAATGTGATGAAATGAACAATATTTTATATACACACCATTTAATCTTTGGGTATACAGCCTGAGTAAGGACACAGGACCTGAAACATTAACTTTGACTTCTCTTCACAGATATTGCCAGACATGCTGAGCTTGCCCTCTAAGTTCTGTTTTTTTTTGTTGTTTGAGATTGATCGTATTGTTCATATCTAGCAGGATACTTACAATTAAAAGCAGACACTAATAACAAAATTTGAAGAGCTATGGGGACAATAGAGGAGATTAACAGTAGAGATATAGTCATTCCAAGCTGGAAGAGACAATGGGCTGAGTTTCCCCCACTTTTGTTATAATTAATTCTGTGATATGTAATCAAAGCCTTTGGAGAGGGTGTAGACAAACTAGTTTAATGAAGGATACAGAGTGTTCCATCATCAATACTCTATTCCTAATATCTCATGAATTTTCAGCTGGCTCTGAAATGCCTTTTCAATCAAAGTGGAGTTCCTGAGATTTACAGGATATTCAGAAAAACATATTTTTTTTACTTTGAATCTTAAAGAGGAAACAGATTTCGGTTGCAACACAGGTGTCCCAGACACACCAACTATAACAGGAACAGAAAAGGACGACATTGTCCATAAAGAACGAAATTCAACATGTACCCCTGTCAACAAAACATGAAACATAGTGATATGGAAACATGAAATACAAACTGAAAATGGTGGAGAAACGCAACAGATGAGGAAGTATCTGCAGAGAGAAACAGAGTTAATATATCGAATATGATGTGACACTGTTCTGAAAAAATCATATTGGAATCAAAGGTTAATTCTGTGTATATCTGCTCAGAGGGTGCCAGGCCTGCTGAGTTTCCCTCATTCGATTTCTTTTTCTTTCTGAACTGTGACAAATTGACTGATCTGAACAATATAAGCAAAGCTGCTATCTCAGTTGAATCTCGAATAATTTGTTATGGACATTAAATGAGAAATTACAAAGTTCCTATGTTTCACAGGGCTCTAAATATCGATGACGTATTGCATTGTGAGACAAACCAATTGCGAGACACTGACTTTTGCATAGGTACATCTTGGATATTCTGTGAAGAGGTCACCCAGTCTACCTTTAGTTTCCCCAAAGTAGGGCAGTCCACAATGTGAGCAGCGAATGCAGTAGATCGGATTGTGGGAAATGTTTGTAAACGCAGCTTCACCTGGGAGGTATGTTTGGCCTCTTGGATAGTGAGGAGGTTGGAGGTAAATAGGAAATGTAACACCTCTGGCAGGAGAAAGTGATGTGGACCTGTGGTGGGGGTGCAGGAGTGGGGGGGGGGGTGGTGTTGGGAGTGAATAACGAGCGGACCAGGGTGTCCTGGAGGAAGTGGTCCTTTAGAAGGCGGAAAAGGGAGAGGAGGCAAATATGTGTCTAGTGGTGGCATCTCGCTGGAGGTGGGGTAAATGCGGACTGATGATTTTTTGCATGTGAATGCTAGTGGGATGGTAGGTAAGGACAAGGGGAACTCTAACGCTGTTGCAGGCGGGAAAAATGAGGCTGAGGGTAAAAGTGCAGGAGATGGGTCGGAACTGGTTGAGGGTCCTGTTGATAACAGTGCTGGGGAGTTCTTGGGTGAGGAAGAAGGTGGACATATCAGAGGCCACATTTTTGTAGTTAACATCATCAGAAGCAATGCGATGGAGACGGAAGAACTGAGAGAATTAATTGAAGTCTTTGCAGGAAACAGGGTGTGAGGATGTATACTCCAGGTAGCTCTGGGAGATGGTGGGTTAATGCTGGATATCAGTGACCGGTCTATCCCCAGACATAGAGCAGAGATGTCGAGGAAAGGAAGGGAGGAGTCAGAGATAGACCAGGTGAAAATGAGAGAGGGGTGCAAATTGGAAACGATTAACTTTTCCAATTTTGGAGAAGAGAGAGGAGAAGCAGCGACGAAATCATCTACCTATCGGAGAAAGAGTTGTGGATGGGGGCTGAAATAGAACTGGAACAAGGAAATGTCGACGTACCCCATGAAGGAACAGATATAACTTGGGCCCATGTCTGTATCCATGCACCCCGTCTGTATGGCAGGAGCATGCTGAAGCAATGGGTCTGCCCAGACAGTTCGGTTCGTGGGTTTTCAGGAGCAGATAAAAGCGAACTCTGCTATCAGAGGACCATCATTTTCTGGACAGTTACGTGGGGGTGAGTATGTGTGTGTGTTTGGGTGCGGGGGTTGAGTGCGTGAGAATCTCCAGATGAAATGTGGTCAGATTTAGTTAATAAAATAACCTGATGTGCCATGGTAGGGATATGGACAAGAGGGTGATATGTGGAGGTATCTGAGAGCTGGCATTCAGCCTCTGAAGTATAGAACTGAGTCCACCAGACTACCGCAGCACCACTCTTATTGGCACAGGCTGGAAAGCATAGTCAGGGTTGGATCGAAGCATACAGCATGCAGTCTGTTCAGAGGGTGATAGGTTGGATCGGGTGAGGGGGATACAGAGAATTTAAGACAACCAAACTCCCATGGAGCGTTCTCAATGAAAAGATTGAGTTCAAGTAAACGCCAGAGGAATGGGTCCAGGGGGAGGGAGAGTGTTGGGGCTGGGCGAACGGCCTATGGGATAGGGAGTGTACTCTTGCACGAAGAAATGGACACCGAGGAGAAGACGGTGGAAGAGAAGTTCAACATTATGTCGCGCCTGAAATTCATTAAATTGGGGGCACAAAGGGTTAAAGCTGAGATCTTTGCTGAGTACAGAACATTCAGCATTAGAGCGTGGAAGCTTAGGAGGGATGGTGAATACTCGACAGGAGGTGGGCTTGGGGAAGGGGATGGACTCAGATTACAGGGCATGGGTGGCAGGTGCCAGAGGCTCATAGGCATCTCTAAGTTATTCCATTTTGTGGGCCTCGTATATCTGGCGAGCATGGCGAATGAGCTGGAGAATGAAATAGAATTGGGGAACAGTGCAGCCTTGAACCAATGTGATGTGATGCTGTTGAACAGAGAAAGTGTTGATCTCAGTGGTAATGACATTGTACGACCGGTCCTCAGAAAGTAAATGATTGAAAATAATCGGAATCATTGTCTTATTGTAATGCTCTGATTTCATTGGGGTGACACTCAATAGCAAGGTCTTACTTTTCTGAGACTTTAGACCAAACTGTGAAAACTGATGTATCTTGATGTTATTAATAAGACAAATGTATCCATGGTTTTGGATGCACTAGCAAGGGCAGAGTTTATTTGTCATCCTCAATAGCTCTCGGGAAGGTGTCATTGTTCATTGAGGAAATTGCCAGCACAGAATTTCCTCTGATTCCCGTTGACCGCAGTTTCCTGAGGGTGAATGATGCTACATGAGTCAAATACAACTTTGATGGCAAGGGAAGTTGCTATGATCTCACCTCAACTGACATTAGAAAATAAGTTAAAATACTAAAGAGAAAAAGGGTAGAACACGGCATATTTGAACAATGTGATCACTGTCTTCGCAACGTTTAAGAACAAACAAATGCATGGACTTCTGATTCTGAGGAGAGGTGTTTCTATTTGGGATGAATAGTTCCACTCTCTATGGGGAAAAAAAAAACACTCTATTCACGGTGCATTGGTCAATGACAGACATAAACTATTGTCTGTTCCTATTGGGCATTGATCATCTCAATCTCATCATTCACTGCTGACCAGTAGCAGCACAGAAGCCAGCAGCTCCCATCTCCCCAGTGGATAGCAAAAAGGGTAAGGGATGGCCAGTGAAAGTGGGATTAACTAGGGAATTGGTGTATTTTACAGTGGGAGTGGCAGAAGAAGGGTGTGAAGAGATATCATCAGTGGAAGAGTATGTGGCAGCAGAAGGGGTAGTGCAAGGGAAGTAGGAGTGTAAAGAAAGTGTAGGAAGGGGGAGGAAGAATGGCTAATGATGTTTTCGTGACTGGGAAAAGCTTGTTTTTGGAAAGGTGAGGTTGGGTGAAAACCACCACTGTTAATAAAAATTGGGAACTGATTCAATTGAAAATTGAGATTTGATGTAGTTCTTTTTCTATCGCTTGATTCTTTATCAGATTGTACATTCACTCTATAGTTTAGTATCTCCATCAAATGCAGGTAACGTGTTTTCTTCTCCCCTGATGTTGTATATCAACATTTTTGAATTTTTTAACAGTATGTATTTGCTTCCAATTCAAGGTAGACATGAGAATATGATTTCATCTCCTGCAGTTTGTCCATAACGTAGAATTTAATTGAATATTTATCCTCATCACATTAGCTTATTCAAGCAATGAGTCTGTGTCCATCCTGCAGATGAAACATTTCTCAGTTCTGACTATTGTTACAAAGCACAGTGCCACACAAAAGGGTAATGTTCCAGTGCAAGGTGCCAAAACCGTAGTTCACCCTAAATTAGTTACAAGCTTTATGAATAAGACATGCCGAGGTTCAGAGTGAAAAAGGTGAATTTAACTTTGTGTCAAAAATGGCATTTGCAGCACTCTCATAATCGGTGTTAACTACATCACTCTGTGAATTCCCAAAAATAAGAACAACAAGAGACTGGAATTCTTAATTATTCCTTTGTGAATAACACCTGGAGAACAGGAAGGAAATCAAGGTTTGTTTCTGATATTCATAAATGATGATGGTGAGAATGTGGAAAATGGATGGCAGTGGAATGATAACTATTGTTGGGGATGACACAAAGATTAGATGGATGCTTCACAGTGATGAGGAAAGGGTTATGCTACAGGACGATATAAACAGATGATTTCTACATCCAGATGAATGGCCGATGAAGTTTAACACTGATAAATGTGAGATAATGCACATCTGAATTAACAAGACAAGTGAGTATTAAAACTTTGAAGGGCGAGGGCTAATCGTGCTCCTTTTGTCTTTACAGCAGGAAAGGTTGAGGAGGGAACATATTACAGGTATACAAGAGCATAAGGGATACGGAGAAAATGAACAGTCAACAGCTGTTTTATTTACTCGAAGGGTTAAAAACATAGGGAAACATTCTTGACGTGAAAGGAAGGGGATGGAGAGAGAATTTGTGGAGTCTGTATTGAACTGAGAGGCGGTACAGACATAGAATATAAAGCTCATATGTGTGGCAACAGGCCCTTCGGCCCAACAAATCCATACTGACCCTCCAAAGAGTAACCCATCCAAACACGTTCCTCCTATATTTACCCCTGACTAATGTACCTAACCTACACAACCATGAACACTTTGGGCAATTTAGCATGGCCAATTCACTTAACCTGCACATCTTTGGATTGTGGGAGGAAACTGGTGTACCGAGAGGAAACCCACGCGGACACGGGGAGAATGTGCAAAATCCATACAGGCAGTCACCCGAGGCTGCAATAAAACCTGGGTCCCCAGCGCTCTAAGGCAGGAGTGCTAACCAATGTGCCGCCGTTCAGATCCTGGGGATATGTGCATGGAATACATTGCCGAGGCGGGTGATTGAGCAGGTAATCTCATAAACTTTTTAAAAAGCCTTTGGATATGCACGTGGTGGTGCAGGCTCGCATTTTCATTCAATTATTCTATGTGGTGGCAGCCACGAACACTCAGATATATTCTGAAGCAATAGCTAATGGCTGTTCCTGGTTTGTTCCATTAACTGTACTCAGTAAGTTAGCCTCCAGAGAAGTGCTGGTGTTATCTCCCACTTTCTATTTAAATGTTTCAGTTTCCTTGAGTTGGTAATGTAATTTCCTGTGTCGATGATGTCATTTCAGGCCCTTTTTCTCAGAGGATGGTAGATGGAGTCAAAATTGATGTGTTTGTTGATGGAGTTCCGGTTGGAATGCCATGTTTCTAGGAATTCTTGTGCTTGTCTCCGTTTGGCCTGTCCTAAGATGTATACGGAGACCTAGTCAAAGTGGCGTACTTCCTCATCAGTACACAAGAAATTAGTGTTGGGATCATGTCTTTTGTAGCTAGTTGATGTTCATATATCCTGGTGACTTGTTTTAGGCTTGTTTTCCGTTGTGGTGTTTGTTACAGTTCATGCAAGGCTTATTGTTCCTAGAGCAGAACAGACAAAGATGTGAATTTATTGCGGTGCTCAAAAGTATGGAAAAAGTTGCAGAGAGGAAAAAGAATACTCTATTAGTTGGCATTACAGCATCAAGGGATTCTAATTTCAAGGTAGTCAGCAAAAGAGCTAGGAGTAAAATAAGGAAAAACGTCTTTATTTAGAGAGTTATTACGAATTGGAATTGACTGGCTGGGAAAGTTGGGGATGAAGATTCAAAAGAGAACTCGATATATATTTGGAAATTATGAATTTAACGGGCAACAGAGAGTGGGCTGCCAAATGGGGGGGGGGGGGGGTGCTTGGGAGACATTTTGGAGCTGATTTATACATAATGGCCAATAGCCTCCTCCTGTACTTTAAAGTTTTGTACTCTATCATGTGCCAGCTGTGAATTAAAGTCAGTATCCAATTATTTTACAGTGTAAATGCTCGCAAATATCTGATTGTTTGGTGCAGAATAAGCATTTAAAATGCAAGTATTGCAAGGTCAGCTTCATTGTGAAGTCTAATTATTACTCAGAACATGAATATTTTACATGTTGAATTTCAATTACTAAAACAAAATATATATCATTGCTTTGTCACAAAACTCTTTGGAAATCTCTGACTTTTAACTTACACGATATCATGTTCATTGTTTATTTTTCACTCTTCACGTTTCATATTAAACATCATTCATTCTAAAAATTGGAAGTTTTCAAATTATTATTCACGAAAATTTGGTAACACAAATAGTTGTGGTTCTGTTCGCCGAGCTGGGAATTTGTGTTGCATGCAGGAACCGGAGTGGTTCGTATGTGGCGCTTAGGCGGTTGGCACATGATTCCCATTGGAATTTGTGTTGCAGATGTTTCGTCCCCTGTCTAAGTGACATCCTCGGAACTTGGGAGCCTCCTGTGAAGCGCTTCTGTGATCTTTCCTCCAGCATTCCTCCCAACTCGGCGAACAGAACCACAACAATGAGCACCCGAGCTACAAATCTACTCACAAACTTTGGTAACACAAATAATTTATTTAGTTTAATATTCACAGTCCATGTTGCATTATTGCCGTTTTTGAATTGCTGGCAAATAGCTGAAGATCGTACATTTCAGTGAGAAATTAAACTGATTGTTTATATATGTGTATAAGAACGCTAATTCTATTTGTATGTTCAATCGTTTGCTCACTCTGAACATGCAATCATTCAGAAGCCATCCACTTTAAAAATATTGGAGTGGCAAAAAATTGCTTTGAACCCTGACATTGAATATCTAATTCTGATTACAAGAGTTAAGTTCTTTCTTCGATAAAATAAAATGTACATACTTTAGTTCTGTGTTAGAAAATCGTGACAGGAGTTTATATTTTAGTTCCATAAATATAGAATCAACATAATTGATTTAAGAGATTATAGTTCACTTGAAGGATTATCATTCACGTCTTAGTTTTGTCCAATTCGTGAAATATAGCAAACATCCGATTATTGTTCGGGGTCAGTAAACTCAAATCCTTGCAAGGAGCTACGCTGAAAATTGTTTCAAATAGATCTGAAACCATTTACAGTGTTATTGGACCTCACAGCTGCCTGTGAAACAGAGACTCAGTGGCCTGTTCCACAATCTGTGCATGGAGCATCTAACATGGTTCTGGGCAGTCAGCCAAACATTACTTCAAAATAAATAGTTTGGAATACACCTTGGGCAGGAGGAGAACCCGCCAACAGACTATCACTGGTCTCAGTGTAGGTAAAAATGTTGTCCACGTTAAATACTAATGGCTGACCAGAAACCAAGTTTTAAAATTCATCTTCAGTCAGAGACTGGCCCAGAGAGCAGACGTGTTGACATGGAGAGCCATAATCACACCATACAAGTTACCTATGGTGATGAAATCTGACCTGCCTCCCAGACTCCATACATCTGCACCCCGGATCAGACATGGGTGAAGACGTTAACAAGTTGACAATCTATTGCAGTGCCTTGCGTCTCACAAAGAAATCACTAAAGCCATATCCAATAAATGCCAGCTTCACATTCTCCAGTATCAAAATAAAATTGTACATCTCTGTGAATGGTCAGAGATTACTACATGGGTCACACAGTAGAATGTATGTGAGATAACCAGCAGCAAACGGCAATCCAAAAATCGCATTAATAACTGAACTTCTGTCTGGTCTAAGTAACCACACAGATTATATTGGCTTTCAGGTGACTGTAACAATGCACACCATAACTGGAGGTTTTGGCCTTATACCCTCCAAAGCATCCTGAACTCACACACATCACTCCCTCACACATTCAACAATTGATGAGAATCCACTAGCTGGGTGAAACTGGAAACATAGAACAGTGCAGCACAGTGCAGTCCCTTCGGCCCTTGACGTTCTGTCGACCTTTTATCCTACTCTAAGATCAGACTAACCTACATACCTTTCATTATATTATCATTCATGTGCTATCCAATTAAATATCCCTAATATAGTTGATTTTACTACAACTGCTGGCTGTTCATTGCATACACCCACCACTCTCTGTGTAAAGAACCTACCTCTGACATCTCCCCTAAACCTTTCTCCAATTACCTTAAAATCATATACCCTGGAGAGCCGTTTCCACCCTGGGAGAAAGTCTCTGGCTATCCAATCTATCTATGCCTCTCATCATCTTGAACACCCCTGTCAAGTCACTTTACATTCTTCTTCGTTCCAATGAGGAAAACACCCGAGCTCCCTCAAATTTTCTTTGTAAGATATGCCCTCTAGTCCAGGCAGCATCTTGAAAAATCTCCTCAGCACCCTCACCAAAGCTTCCACATCTTTCCTATAACGACGCAACCAGAACTGATCACAATATTCTAAGTGTGGTCTCACCAGGGCTCCATAGTGTTGCAGCATCACCTTGCAGCTCTTAAACTCAATCCCTCAGCTAATGAACACATCAAACACCTCCTTAACAACCTTATAAACCTGGGTGGCAACTTTGCGGGAGCTATGCCATGGACCATATGATCCCCCTGTTCCTCCACAATGTAAGAATCTTGCCTTTAACCCTGTATTCTGCATTCAAATTCGACCTTCCCAAATGAATCGTATCCCGCTTTTCCATATTGAACACCATCTGCCACTTAGCAGCTGAGTCCTGCATCCTGTCAATGTCCTGTTGCAACTACAACAGCCCTCCATATTATCCACAATTCCACGAAGCTGTGTTACATCATCAAACTTACGAACTTACCCTTCCAGTTCGTCATCCAAGTCATTTATCAAAATCACAAACAGCAGAGGTCCCAGAATCGATCCTTACGGAACACCACTGCTCACCTAGTTCCACACTGAATACTTCCCATTTACCACCACCCTCTGTATTCTATGGGCTAGCCAACTCTGTATCCAGACAGATAGGTCTCCCTGTATGTCATGCCTCCTTACTTTCTGAATGAAACTACCACGGAGAAGCTTATCAAACACCTTGTTAAAAGCAATGCACTCCGCATTCACTGCTCTACCTTCTTCAGTGTGCTTAATCCCATCCTCAAAGAATCCAATAAGAGTTGTGAGGTATGACCTGCCCCTCACAAAGCCATGCTGACTATTTATAATCAAACTATAATTTTTCAGAATCCTCTCCAAATCTCTGCCCAATACTGATGCAAGACTGACTGGACTGTCATTCTCAGGAAAATACCTGTTTCCTTGCCTGAACAAGGAACTAACATTTGCCACCCTCCAATCAAACGACGCTACTCCAATGGAGACTGAAGACGCAACGACCATCGCCAAAGGCACAGAAATCTCTACCCTCTCTTCCTGTAGTAACCTAGTGTGTTTCCCATCTGGCCGAGGGATTTATCTATCTTTATGTTTGTACTTCAATCAATCTGTATTTCAACGCAACTTGTTTACTCCCTGTCCAACCAACTAATTGACTGCTTTCAATTTCAGGGCTCTGTAGAGTGCTGAAACTTTATTGCTGGAACAGCACAGCAGTTCAGGCAGCATCCAGGGAACAGGAGATTCGACGTTTCGGGCACAGGCCCTTCTTCAGGAATCCTTTCAACTTTGATCTCCAGCATCTGCAGACCTCACTTTCTCCTCTGTAGAGTGCTGCCTTCCTGACCAAGTATGGTTACCAATATCCTGTATATTATGGAATGGAAAACATGGGAAGATTTGACTCTGCTGCTCCTCAGATGCAGCCTGACTGGCCGTGCTTTTCCAGCGACACAATTTTCGACTCTGATCACCAGGATCTGCAGTCCTCATTTTCTCCATTACTGAGGGCTGTCCCCTCTGCACACTGAGCAGGGAACTAATCAGCAGAAACTCGTTGCATCTGGAGCTGACTGTTCAGTTCTGGAAAGTTGCATTTGATGAACACATTTACTAAAACCGAAATTCAAATTCAACAAATATTCATTCAGTCCGAGAGTAACAGTCTTGTTTCATGAATTGGACAGGTTGATAACGAACAATGAATGACTGAAGAATTCCGAGGTGCAGAGCATTCCAGGTGATATATTCCAGGTTGGATGTGCTTTACCTTAACGCTGCTAATATTATCAGACAGACAGATATGATAAGGAAACGAGGTGGCATGTGGAAGTGTGACATTTTTTCCATTAGAGAGATGTGTTTTTGGGAGGTCGGGGCTGACAACTCAATATTCTGTGGTACCAGAACTATAGTCAGGACAGCAGAGAGCGTAAAAGAGGAACTGGTGTTGCCTTTTTTAATTATGGAATCAGTTACTGGCGTAAGAAGGGACGATATCTTGAAAGGATCTTCTAATGAGGCTTGGTGTTTAGAGCTCAGGATCAAAACCATGACAGAAACACTGCTAGGGATATATTATAGATCCCCAGATAAAGGAAAGTACGAGAGCAGGTACATAACCAAGTTATTGAGATGTGTAAACACAATAATAGGATCATTATGTTCAGGCATTTCAATCCCAAACATTCATTAGGTCAATGATAACTTTTTAAGAGGAGGCAGGTGTTTTGAAATTTATTCCAGAGAGCTTCTTATATCAACGTAGAACAGGTACAAAAAAGGGCAGTGCAGTGCTTGGCCTCACTGTGGGGAACGAAGCCAGTCAGCTGTTCCAGCTAGAAGTGGGAGAGCATTATAGGACCAGTGACTGTGATATCACACATTTTGACTTTGCTAAGGAAAAGATCCCAACAATGTTAGAAAAATAAGAGCTATTTGCATTGGAGAGACAGATTTTATGGAAACAAATGACAGGATCTGGCCAAAGTGCAGTTGCGTCTGGGTGAAGGTGTAGCAGAACAAGATGGGGCGGAGGTTTGGGGATCATTTGATTAAAATTGAATTGATGACAGTGTCGGCCCAGCATGTTACACCGAAGATAAAATTTAAGTAAACAAACCCAGAGAACCTCAGATGTCGACACAAATTCCGAACAGGATCAAAAAGGAATGAAAAGCTTAAATCTGGCACCAAGTGAGCAGGTCAATGAAGGACCTAAACGAATATAGAAAGCGTAGTACTAAACTTAAAAAATCAGTGGAAGAGCAGAAGGAAGGTTGACAAAACTTTAGCGGGTAAGATTAGCAAGAATTCAAAGTAATTTTTGTTTGGTTTACTAAGGGGAAGAGGATAACGCGGGAAAGAATGGGAGTATTAGGGACTAAGGAGGCAGCCTGTTTACAGAGCCAGAGAATAGGTTAAAAACATGCTACGAATCTGTCTTCAGTTTGGAGAAGCAGTTCTTGGATTCAGGGAGAGTGACCGTTTGACCCTTGAGCAAATTGATACAGGACCTGAGGAAGAATTGGAATTGTATGTAAGATAGAGTGGACAAATCACCAGATTAAAGACCAAGTCTCACATCAGTGAAAAGTAAACAATTCTAGAAAATTCGGAGGGCTGTTGAGGCTGGTTCATTAAACATCAAGGCTGAGACAGACAGGTTTTTATACAAGTGTTACGGGGAAATCACAGGAAAGTGGAATGGGGGATTAACAAAATAAATATAACCTAATCGAAGGAAAAGCAGACTCAGTGAGAGGATAAACATATTGTTGCCCCTATGTCTAATGGTGTTCTTTTCCAATAGCCCTGTATTCACAAGAACACCATCTCTCTCACTGTGGAGTGAGACACAGTTTGGAATGCAATCGAGGGATTCAAGGAATTCATAAACGCGATACTAATAGAGTATGAGAGGACTGCGATAACACGGATTGCCTGTCGGGGTGAGGATTTGCATCGACACAGTCACCACTACCAGAAGGAAGACCTCAGCAAGACACCCACCAAGGCCAAGCAGAGACCTGCACTGGGGAACAGGTAGTCAGAGGCCAGGTGTCAAAGAGTGCTGAAGGCCTAAACACTACATCACTGTCGTGTCTCCTTCCTTCCCTGACCAAAATTAAATATGGAGAGATAGAGAGACATGCCGTTGGTAGCAGAGTAAGCGGTAAGTCTTTGGCACGAGAGGCTTCGGACAGCTCCATCTCAGCAAAATGTAGAGGTAAACTCAAATATAGTCCTTTTAACTTTATTGTTACAGCAGTCGAGATGGCATTTAGGGCAGTCGCATGCTCCTCTTATGGTATGTGGTTGCTCAGGGGGAGATTTCCACCGTCACTGATGGCTACACGTGTGGGCACTGCACTTAGCTTTAGATCCTGGGAGACCGTGTTAGGGAGCGACGTTGGGCGGCACGGTGGCTCTTGGGTTTGCACTGCTGCCTCAGAGAACCAGCGATCAGGGTTCAAATCCTGCCTCGGGCAACTGTCTATGTGGAGTTTGCACATTCTCCCCGTGGCTGCATGGGTTTCCTCTGGGTGCTGCGGTTTCCTCCCACAGTCCAAAGATGTGTAGGTTAGGTGAATTGGTAATGCTAAATGACCAGTAGTGTTGCACATAGGGGAGTGGGTCTGGGTGGGCTGCTCTTCGGTAGGTTGGTTCGGACTTGGTGGACCACTGTAGGTAATCTTATCTAGGATGCACTCAGGGTCATCCGAGATACTGACAAATTCATAGACACGACCCTAGTTATGTTTCTTCAATGAGTGTAATATTCCAGTCCAACGTTCATCGTCCTGAGTTCATTAGCTTTACCTGTCAGTCCTGTTGTATTTAAATAAACACAATTTAATCCCAACAGGCGTTCTTTGCTTCCTATCATGTTCCAGGCAGAGAGTAGATGGGCTTCCACCAGGAATGGCAAAGGGAGTAGGCAGGGTGTACACGAATCCAATGTGGCCATTCCTCTCGAAAACAAGTAGACCAGTTTGGATTGTTGGGGGCGATGTCCGTTCAGGGGAAAGCAGCAGGAGCCAGGTTGGTGGTATTACCACTAGCTCTGGGGCACCACGGGAAAGGGTTAAAGTAAACAGGATGATAAAGATAGGAGGGTCGATTGTTAGAGGGACAGTTCGGAGATTCTGTGGTCGCAAACGGGAATCCAGGATGGTGGGCTACCTGCCAGGTGCAAGGGACCAGGATGTCTCCAAGTGGCTGCAGAATATTTTCAAGGGGGACGGTGAGCAGCCAGAAATCATTATGCACGTTGGCACAAATGATACCCGTAGAAATAGGGACGAGGTCCTGCAGCGTGATTACAGAGAGCTAGGAGAAACATTTTTAAAAAAATCTTGACAGTGATAATCTCCTGAGAGGGAGATTACCGTCCGAGACATGCACTGGAGGGGATACCAATATCTTGGCGGCCAGTTTTGCTAGGGTTACAAGGGAGGGTTTAAACTAAATTGGCAGGTGGTCGTATCCTCAAGAGCAGGGAGGCAAGTGGAAGGAGACAGAGTAAATAGAAATAGTAAGGTTAGGCTGGAAAACGACAGAGAGGAAGTAATGCATTTTGGATTAAATTGCATCTGTTTCAATGCAAGAGGGCTGACAGGTAAGGCCGATGAACTCAGGGCGTGGATACGTAGGTGGGACTGAGAAATTATAGCCATTACAGAAATATGGCTAAGTGATGGATAGAACTGAGAGCTTAATGTGCTAGGGAACAGGTGCTTTAGGTGAAACAGAAATGGTGGAAGGAGGGGAGGGGGAGTTGCATTTCTGATTGAGGGGTGTCCCACAGCAGTAATCAGAGATAGAATAACTGATGGATCACCCAGTGAGGCTTTGTGGTTGGAGTTAAGAAATACGAATGGAATAGTGAGGTGATTGGGATTGTAATATAGACCCCCAAAGAGTCAACAGGAATGAGAGTAACAAATATGCAGGTAGAGAGGGGAGACCTGCAGGTGCAATAGGGTTATCATAATACGGGATTTTCATTTTTTCTAATACAGACTGGAACGGCCAGAGCATTAAGGGATTTGATGAGATAGAATCTATTAAATGCGTCAGGAAAGTTTCCTCAAGCAGTATATAGAGTGTCCTACTCGGGAAGGGGCAAAACTCGAAATTTTCTTAGGAAACAGGACAGGACAGGTGACTGAGTTGATAGTGGGGGAGCACTTTGGGACCACTAACCACAGTTCTCTTAGTTTTCAAATAGTTATGGAGAGGGACAAAACTAGTCCACAGGTTCATGTTCGAACTTGGGACGTGGCTCAGGTACAGGCAGCTGGGATCAAGGGAATCCCTGGAGATATATAAGAGATACAGGAGTTTACTGAGGAAATAAATCAGTAGGGTGTAAAGGGGCAAGAAAGAGCCTTGGCTGAGAAGATTAGGATGAATCCAAAAAGGTACTTTAAGTATATTAAAAGAAAAAAGCAATGACTGGAGAGAAAATAGGACCCCTCGAAGATCAAAGTGGACAAGTATGTGTGGAACTATAAGAAATGGGTGAAGTCCTCAACGAATATTTCTACTCTGAGGGGCAGTAGAATGTATGTTTCGGACATAAGCCCTGAATGAGGAACGTCCAAAACATGGATTCTCCTGTTCCTCTGATGCTGCCTGACCTGCCGTGTTTTTCCAGTGCCACACTTTTCGACACTGATCTCCAGCATCTGCAGAACTCACTTTCTCCAAGGGCAGTCGATTTAGTCAATATGGATTTCAGTTACACCAAAACAGAATGAGGCTTTTTAGCCCCTGGAGCCTGATACACAATTACAGGAGGAGTCCAATAAGCCCCTAAGGCCTATAAAAGTGTAACCAGATCATGCAGCACCAGTATCCAGTTACACAGCAACAGGATCAGTCTATTCAGTTACTTGAAGTTAATAACACAGGAAATGGAAGAGGCCACAAAGTGACTGGACTATGGGGTATACTGGAATAAAACCAGGCTACATAGCCCCTCATACCTCCCCTTCCATTCAGTAAGTCAGGGCTGATCTGCATTCGGCCGCAATTTCTCTTTTATGCCCAATTCTTTGTAGCCCTCGACTCTCTGACGGGTCAAAGTCCACTGACACCCACTCGCACCCCCCAAACATTTCAGTGATTTGGCCTCCCCAACTGTCTGGTCCAATCATCACTACCCTCTGAGAGAAGGAAACACTCCCCACACATATACCTTGGGCTGTTGACATGGATAGAAGAATGAAAACAGCGTAAAGTGATTGGCCCTGATATCATGACAGTTCTTGATTGAGCGAGATGTCAAGGAGACTGAACAAAATTTAACATAATGGGAATCAGTTGTAAACTCCCCACTGGTTGAATAATTCAGAACACAATTGGGCTGGTTGACATCAATCCTCCCAGTCCCTGGATATCCCTGTGAGCAATCCTCAGGATGGCTTCTTTGGCACAAACATCTTCAGCTGCTTCATCAATGTCTTTCCCTCTGTCATACGATCAGGGGTGGGGATGTTCTGTGAGGATGATACAATGTTCAGAATAATGAGTCACCTCCTAAAGTACTAAAGTATCAAATCTGGACAACATTCAAGCTTGTGCTGTTTATATAAAGGTAACATGAATCAAAAGCACTGCTGGACACTAAACATTTCCACGATTCAAAGAAAGAGGAACTCCTTTAGCAACTTTAGCTGGTTTCACAGTAATATAAGAAAGCCATTCAGCCCATCTGATCTGTTGGATAACAAGAGGCGCAATGCGTTCACTCACTCCTACCTATTACACAAGGAGACAATTTTAAAAAAAGGTATTGGAATCCAAAATACACATGAGGAAGCTGGAAGAACAAAATAAGCAAGGCAGCATCAAGACTTTGAGAAGTGAACGCCTTGGATATAACCCTTCGTCAGGACTGTGGATGGGAGTAAGGGGGTCTATAGATAAAGGGGCGGGTGAGGGAGGAGGAGCCAGAGTGGCGAGGTGGGGGATAAGTGAACACAGATGAAGGGTATCAGCGAGTTGTTGATGGGAGGGCTGAATCCAGTTGGTAGCTGGACAAAAGCTTGCTCAGAGGAATGGAAGGCAGGGGAGAGCCTGGGAAGGGAGTCGGGCATTTGAAGGGAGGTTATTTGAAATTGGAGAATTCAATGTTGAGTTCCCGGGTGTCGGCTGCACAAGGTGACAGATGAGGTCTTGTTCCTCCAAATTATGGTTTGGTTCATTGTGGCAATGGCGGAGGCCAAGGATGGCTATGTTTGAAAGGGATTGGGAAAGAGAATTGAAATAGGAAGTGACTGGGAAGTCTTCCATTCCACCTAACCACCCTACCTTTCAGCTGCCAACGGGATTCATCCCTCCAATCGCCCAATCAGGTTGCACACACCACTTGTGTCCACATATCCATAACTCACCATCCTCCGATCTCCCCACCCCAACCACCCCCTTCAGTCTTTATCTGCAGCTCCCCCTATCCACCAATCCAGTTCTGAAGGACATTTATACCTGAAATGTTGACTTTCCCAGCTCATGATGCTGCCTGTCTTGCAGTGTTTTTTCAGCCTTCCGTTTGTCTCCTATGACTCAGGAAGATCGAGTCTAGTCAGCACAACGTGTTGGTAGGCAGGGACCACGGGCTTCCAACTGAAGTCCTTGAATGCCTTCCCTCTGGCCAGGAGGAAGCCATTCAGTCCCTCGAGACACTGACACATGAACTGAAGAGGCCATACAGCCCCTCCAAACTGTTACACTGAAATAGGAGGATGTCATTGTTGCTGCAACACGACAAATCAATAAGGCATAGACTGCACAGACAGACTGCTCCATGTTGTTCCTCTTGGCCCCATTGCTAATGGTACACACGTGTTATGCTGACCATGAGGAGGGAAAGTGATTGGTTTGTACCAAGTCCCAAGGAGGCACCTTCCATCTCCGAGATATTACGGACTAGGCGAGACCACTCAAAACACTTTTAAGCAGCAGCCCAGAGCATACCTTTGCAATTTGTTTCGGTAAGTGTACAATGAAAATTACCCGGAGTAGTTTAGCTAGGTTGACTGCTAGATTTTAAAACAGACAAAAACTTTATTCATAAAATTAAACAATAAAACTCAAAGAACAGAATAAAGAATCACAACAAAATTCAACCGATTCAGCTAGACTTAATTATGCTATTCTGAATATATACAATAGTCCCAATGCGCAAACTCCCAATAAAAACCAGTAAAAATGGAACACATACTTCCAGGTTGAAGTTGAATATCAGAAAAGAGAGAGAGTTTCCACACAGCCCCCAGTCAAACTTCCCAGTTCAAAACTCAACTGAAAACTGCTCAGCTCAGCTAGTTCAGCAAAAATAGCTCACCACTCTCCATTCATTATACTGGTCACTTATAAAGCATGACCACTTTGGCCTGAAGTCTCATTTATTTCCATAAAAACAAAAGGCCTCTGAAAATACTTTTCATTTCTGTACCAAACTAGACTGATCTGAGCTTTGCGCCGTTTTATTGTACCTCTGAAAAAAATCAAGGACAGAGTCTCCTTGAGCCAAGGATCGGCTTTTAGACAAAAAAGGAACTTGCTTTGTGATATGTCTCCTCCCCCTAAAAAAAAGAACCATCGATGCTAAAAGCTGGCTGCATTTTAACCCTTCGAACCCAGTTAGTAGTCTCAACACAAACAGATACACTATACTAACTGTAAACATTCAGACACAAACCTATGCAAATTCAGGCCGCGGTACACCCACCATCGAACACCTTCGTATCTCATTCGAGTCTCAATAACTCATGAGCTTTCACGTTTTCGCGACCTGCCATATGCACAGTTGTCAGATTGAATGGCTGCAGCCACAAGTTCCATCTAAGCAATCTGATATTTTTGTCCTTAATTATGACATCTTGGAGTGTGCGCTCTATCTACTTCTGAACATGTGCCTATAGGTTGTTGCTTAATCAGAACAGGATTCCCTGTGTCTACATCATGCACAATTATGTTCGTACTTCCCAGTTTATTGCCGCATATCTCTCCACGATATCGTAATAACTCTTTCAGGTCACTTTGCTTTTCTTGTGTAAGGTAACTCAATAGTTTATCCCAATTTTTGACAACTTTCTCATTGTTCAATTTGATTTGAGGAATGTCCAATTCAGAATCCTCTGAACTTGGTTCTTCACTCTGTGCTGTAATCATTAACACCTTCTCCACTTGCTTCTCTTCCATTTCAAAATACCTTTTGAGCAAATTCACATGACACACTCTGTGAGATCTCATCCTGTCTGGAGTCCGTACCAAGTAGTTCACCTCATTCAATTTCTTCCCCAATTTGATAAGGTACACTAAAACTTGCTTCTAAAGGCTCAGCTGTTACTGGAAGTAACACCAATACCTTATTCCCAATTGCAAAATTGCGAATTTGTGATTTCTGATCCACTTCCTGTTTCATTGTATGCTGCGATACTTTTAAATGCTGTCTAGCCACCCTCCAGCTCTATTTAAGCGTTCCCTAAAATTTGACACATCGTTCAAATGGGTGGTCTCTGAATTATGATTTATTAATTTCTCGTTAACCAATGGTAATGGTCCTTTTACTTCATGCCCACAAATTAATTCAAATAGTCTGAATTTGGTCAATTCATTCCGTGCGTGTCTGATCACAAAGAGTTCAAAAGGAATTTCCTTATCACATTCATCTGGATAATCCTGACCAAAAGCCCTCAATATGGTCTTCACTGTTTGATACCATCTCGGTCATGCTGACTGTGATTCCGAATACTACGTAGTATATTTGAATTGCTTGATTCCCAAATTATCAATCACCTACTTGAATAGTTCGGATGTGAGGTTTGATCTGTCTGGATCTCTATTAGTAGTCCGTACCTAATTAAATAAGGATATTTTTTTTCTACAACTCTTTTAGCTGGAATGCTGCATAATGGTTCTGCCTCTGGAAATCTAATCGACACATCCATTATTGTTAATAAATACTTATTCCTACTCTTGTTTGAGGTAGGGGACCTACACAATCTATCAAGATTCATGTGAAAGTTTCCTCAAATGTTGGAATCGGTATTAAAGTTGCAGGTTTTATTACTGCCTGTTAGACATGTTTGAGACACTTGGCAATATTCAACTACATCTTTGTGTAGTCCAGGCCAATGAAAACAGCTTTGTATTTCAGCCTGTAATGCCCTCACCCCGAAATGATATCCAAGTGGTAGCTCTTGTGCCACTCGCAGCACCTCCTTTCTATACCCGAACTGGTAAAATAATTTGAAGAATTTCTGTCCACAGGAATGCATTCATTTTCTTTCTTGTTAAATATCTTTTGATATAAATTTTTTAACTCCTCATCTTTCTGCTGTAATTCAATCAGCTTACCAGAGCTACAAAAATGTTGATGTTTTCCTCCTTGTTCCTTCTCTGTTCCACTTATCCGATCAAAAAGAAACTTTCGGATAACTCTACGTCAGCTTCCTTATCTGTGCCTTTATCCTGCTAAAACTTGTGCATCTGTGATCTTCTGATCGCGCAATCAGGGGAAATTCATGATTAAACATTTTCCAGGTTTTCAGTTGCCTGCATCTCCACTGGCTTTTCAACTAGAGTCGGCAGCACGCCTACCAGTGAATCAGCTATATTATTTGCAAGGACAAATTTTATTCGGGAGCTGAGAGTTAGGGGTCCAGTACTCCTACCACACATTCTCCACACTTCTCTGAACTCTCCAGCCACACTTTACATAACTGAGCACTTTTTGCCTCACTATGAATTCCTGTTACCAGCACATTTTCTGGTAATAGTCTCTCAAGAGTACATAAAGCCTCACCCTTCAGCATTACAGACTGAAAAAATGCTGTGTCAATTAATATTGGAACCTCCTTACCAATTACTCCTGGCCTATGTGAATAAACTTTACCCTTTCATGTATGTTTTTTATGCAGAATTGGCACGTCCACTGATCATCTTGTACACTCTGAGGCAGTTGCCTACCTTCCCTTATGCTTTTTGTTACGAGTCCAACAAAACTTCCAGGCTTGTCTGTTATCCTACATCTGGTTTTCTCCCAGCCCACCAATACTGTGATTTTGTGTGGCCCAGTTTATTACAATTCAAACACCATAGTATTTTAACTTCTTTGTCCCCCTCAAGGTTTTCTTTATTACCGTGGTAAATTATCCTTACGTTCTACACTGTTATCTACCTTTCCCTTTGCACGTGAGAATATCTCTTTGCTCCAACGTCTGTCCCTCAGAGACCAGAACTGGTTCTGGAATCCAAACCAAGTTTATGGACCAGTTCATAATCATCAGCCATTTCAGCAACTAACCTTGTTGTTTACACTCTGCTATTCCACCTGAGTTTGCACTACTTCAGGCAGTGAATTTTTGAATTCCTCCAAGTACTAACCTCTCTAAGGGCATTATAGCTTTGCTCGAAATTTAAAGCTCATATCCAACTATCGAAATTATTCTGTTTGTTCCTTACAAACTCAGTGTAGGTTTGACCAGGATTCCTCATTAGATTCCTGGAGGGTTGCCAATGCAGATAAAATGTTTTTTTTTTTAACCTCCTCGTATTCCCCAGATACCTCCTCTATAGGGATGTGAGTACCTCACCAGTCCTACCTACAAGTTTCATTTGGATCAACAAAACCCGCAATGCCTCTGGCCACTGCATTTGTTTAACCAACGTTTTAAATGAGATGCAAAGGGCATCACATTCTTCTCATCAAATTGAGGCAATGCTTGAACACACACAAACAAATTCTCACTAGACTTCTGACTACCAGGGGCTTGCTCATCTTCACTCTCGTCCTTGCTAAGCGCACCCTCAGACGTTATCTCCAGCCTGTTACACTGACTATCCTTTTTAAGTGTCAGTTTTTGCTATTCAAAAGCTCTCTCTTTCTCTCTCCCCTGTTGCTCTCTCTTTTGCCAATTTTTGTACTCTCTGTTCTCCTGCTCTCTTCCACCCCCACCCCCCCCCCCCTTCTGCATTTTATCGAAAGTCAAATGTTTCATTTTGGTTGCCCTTTCCTTACCTCTCGACGTTAACTCAAGATGTTTCATTTGCAACTGAATTCTTGCCATCTCTATAGATTCTGATGTTTTCTCCAGCAAGTTTAATTGACGAGCTACTGCTGTAATTATCTCTCCTTTCCTCACAGATGCAGTCAGTTTCAATTCCAGCTTCTCTGCTAATTCTTGCGACTTGGTCTTATTTACTTTTCGTAAAATTTCCAAAGTCACTGCATGAACACCCAGGAAACGTTTGGCGACTGAAATAGCCATTACTATTCCAAGCTCTGTCAACCCAATCAAACTAATACCCGAATTAAAGACACTAGCACCTCCCACTCGCTGTTAAAAATCCAGCAATGAGCCCCCAGTCTGTTATGGACGAGGCTAGACTACTCAAAACATTCTTAAGCAAGCAGACCAGTGCATAACTTTGCAGTTTGTTTTAATCATTATCCAATGAAAATTACCCGGAGTAATTTAGCTCGGGTGACTACCAGATTTTAACTCAGAGAAAAAACGTTATTCACAAAGTTACACAATGAAACACAAAGAACAGAATAAAGAACCCGAACAGAATTCAACCTAGCCAGCTAGATTTAATTATGCTATTTAAAATACACACAATAGTCCCAATAATTAAACATCCTTGAAAAAGCTTTATAATGGAATGCATGCTTCCCGGTTGAAGCTGAAGGGCAGAAAAGAGAGAGAGTTTCCACACAGCTCCCAGTTGAACTTCCCAGTTCAAGACTCAACTGAAAACTGCTCAACTCAGCTCAACTCAGCTCGCTCAGCTAAAAGAGCTGACCACTCCCCGTTCATTATACAAGTCACTTCTGAAGCATGACGATTTTGGTCTGTAGTTTCATCTGTTTACATTTAAATAAAAGGCCTCTGAAAATCTCTTTCGTGTCTGTACCAAACCAGACTGATCGTTGCCTGGTCCCGTTTTATTGACCCTCTGAAAAACATCAAGGACAGCGTCTACTTCAGCCAATGAACAGCTTTTAGCAAAAAAATAAGTCAGAGAAGACAGGCTAGTGTTCTGTATGGAGGTCAGAAGGTGGTGGGAATGGCTAATACTATCAGAGTGTGGCTGATGACAGATTTGTGAACAAAATGACGTTCAATACAGGGTCACATACCAACTGTACATCCAGACGGTGAGACTTCTTTCAGAACCTGGAGCTCTCTCTCAACCAACATGGGGGCTACATAGAGCTCTGTAAACGATCATCGAGTCATAGAATCCCACAACACAGAGACAGGCCCATTATCACAAACTGGTTCATGCTGATCGAAATGTCCATCCATGCAAACCCCATTTCCCTGCGCTTGGTCCATATCCTTCTAAACCTTTCCTATCTCTACATTTGTCCAAATGTGAAGACACGTATCATGGAAAATATGTTATATCTAATGCTATCCGTATTTTGTTTTGGAAATAATGAGTGTTGATTCATAACACTCCAATGTTAATGCAATCACGTTTCATTCTTTTTGTAGCGTTACAGATTAAACACTCATTTCTTTCACACTCTCCTCATGGTATCATAACTGCAGGGATTAGTCTGGTGAAACTCCATCACACCGTCTCTCTGTAGCTAGGAGATCATTGATTATAAATGAAAGACAATACTGTCTCAAGTACACTCCACAACTGCAGGACGGTGTCTTCACACTTATACTTTAATCATTTTGTAATGAACGATGCTACTCATTTATTGTTCTGATTATTTGCTGAGTCATAGAGTCATCGAGATGCACAGCATGGAAACAGATCCTTCGGTCCGACCCATCCATGCCGACCAGATATCCCAACTCAATCTAGTCCCACCTGCCAGTACCCGACTGCTCTGTATGGATTCTGTTAGTGCCCCATGATCAAGGACATCCAGCTCCTTTTCACCAAGAGCACTTCCCATCACCTCGCCTTCTCATAAATACAAAATGCGAAGGATGGCATTTTTTGCCAATCATTTATTTGCCTTATGAAGCAAAGTCACATCAACCACAACATCACTGTTGCCATTGGAGTTGATGGGAGATACTGAGGAGGCGATGATCCAGCTGTATTATCTCCGAATATTAATCCAGGGAATCAGGTAATGACCCAGACATTGGATCCGAATCCCACAATGGCAAATGTTGGAAATTGAATTCAATAAAATATCAGGCATTAAGAATCAAACGAAACAATGAAACCATTGTTGATTGTCCTTCCTGGCACCCTCATGCCCTTCAGGACAGGAAATCTACAATCTTCAGCTGATCGGGCTTACATGTAACTGCAGACCCACAGCAATGTGGTAAACTCTCAGTTGCAGTTTGAAATAGCCAAGCCAGCCACTCAGTTATATCAGTCACTTCAAAGCCTCAAAGAAAAGAAACCGCATGGACCTCAGCACTGACTACTTACAGCCCACGGACTGCAGTGGATCAGGAAGGCAGCTCACCAAAAGCTTTTCAAGGACAATGAGGAAAGGGAATTAAATGTTGGCCCAGCATCCCATTAATGAATCAAGGAAGATGATCCCACTCAGGGAAGAGAGAAAAACAGACATAAATAACTTCAAACAGGAACTTTGCCAGATACCTTACATGGTCATAATTATCAATAATATGGGAACAGGAGAAACATAAGTAAGGTTTAATTTCATTTTTTATTTCCATCCCAGCTGATCATCAACAATCTCTTTGTTTGCTTCTTTCTCTCTATCTCTCTCTTTCTCCATCTATTCAACTCAGTCCTTCTCCCCTTCATAACAGATTTCGGTGTCACCAACATCAATCACACTATTTCCCAACTGTGTTCAGTTCTGATGTATGGTCATTAGAATCGAATTGCCAATTCTATTTTTCTCTCGACCCAATGTTGCAGATAGGCTGCCACATCTGCTCAGTTTGTCTGGTACTTTCTCGTTCGTTATTGTTTCTGATTTGTTGCATCATTCTTTGCTTTATTTAACCTTTAATTTTGTTATTATTTGGAATGTCTGCATCGCTGACAGGGGCAGCATTTGTTGACCTAACCAAATGTCATGCTTTCAGTCAGTACAGAACCAAGCACATTGCTGTGGGTCTCACATCAATCTTAAGCCAGACCAGATAATAACACAAGATCTATTTACCAAAGGACCTCAGTGAAATAGATAAACGTATGGACAAAATGCTGGAAGTGTTATGGTTGTTATTTCCAATTCCTGTCTTTTGTATTTACTTTCTGACATCGTCCGTGGTAGGATGTGGAACAGTGTCTTTCTGTATAATAACCTGTGCGTCTGAATTACATTTCTTCTGACATTACTGCTCTGAGAGAGTATTCCTGTCATTAAGTTATTTTAGAGACAAGAACAAAGTTCTGATCGAAATATTTGCAGCTGAAAGAGTGCTTACTGGAGAGGTGGAACCATAACGACTGAATTTTACCAAAGCATCGATAATGGTTTATTAAGCGTCAGTTTGAAGCCAAGATGGTGACTGGGCATATAATCGAGCTGGTAGTGGATAGGTTTTGTGATAGACAGAATACCGAGGCACAAATGAATTTTATTTATGTAAAATCGGTATTGTGAACAGTCTCGTTCTCAGATGTTTGTGAGGGCGGGGGTGTGGACAGTTCTGAAATTAGTGGCTAATCAATGGAATTTGCATTTGAAACTGAAGACAATAGTTTCCGTTTTTATCAAATATAGATAACAGAAATAACAACGAAGTTCGCCATGGTTGAAGAGATTAATAAATGGATAGAGATGAAGAAACTTACCAGGAACACCAACAATAGCGAGGATAGGATAGAAACCCGCCTGGATAATCATCAGTGCACCCAATATCCGATATGGTAATGATAACCAAGACAAGGAAAAATAGAATAGACCATCGGATAAACCCCTGTCCATTGTTGCAGCATTCCAGTCTAATGTTCTCAGATTCTGATCCATTAATGGATCATTCCAGACTATTCTCAGATGTTTAAATCTCCTTTTTCTGTCTCTGCAGCTGCTGATCACTTTGAGCGTTGGAGTTGATGCTACAATGGCATAAACCATTGCAAGAGGCCCCTTACTAATAGGAGACGGAAAACATCCAGTGACACAACTAGGATCCATGGAGACTGGCATCACTCACAGTCACTGAACAAACAGCTCAATTTAACCCCCTTCAGTATGGTTCCTTCAGTTCACAAAAACTACTGGACTGGATTGAATGTTTGCACCGTTGGCTATTGATCACTTTTCCCATCACCTATTGCTCTCGTGAAGTTAGTATTGAGGGAGAATGATGCATGGTTTCTTATCGCAGGCTAGATGATTCTGCTGTGTTGTCCGTTTGCAATACTGTAACCTGCTGAACCTCCCACCACCACCACCCTCAAAAACCGCAGTCTACATGCTGTTACCGTGCAGATCTCTCCTCGACTAGAACAGGCAGCATCCAAAATATTTACAGTGCATATATTTGCACTCCAATACATCGGAAACGTGAATTTGCCTGGGCATTCCTTTAATTGGTACAATAAGGCAATTTTGTATCTTTAACATTCAATATGCTTCAGCACTTTTTAAAATATAAACTCACAAACACCGTAACACACTTTATTAAGAACAAGTTTCTTCACGTCCTCCTCATGGTAATATCATGCCAGGGTTTAGTCTGGTGAATCCCCTTTGCTGAGTAAACCTGTACACAATACATCTAACAGTCTCTCAACAAAACACTATCATTGGGAAAGATACATTTACTCTGGTACTTTAATCATTTTGCATGACAAGCCACATAACATTTACTTCCTGCTGCGTAAAAAAACTTTTTGTGACTTATGACCAAGCACATCAGGTCTGTTTCAACAAAAGCACTTCCCAATCTCTCACTATTTAATGAACATAAATGTGGATGATGATATTTGTTGTTCATATCTGAAATATTTTAGATCTTGCGAAGAGCTATTGCCCAAACAGTGATCCTTCTGATACCCCAAAGCCTTCACTCCAGATAATTATACTACTCTCTCCATTCTCTCGATTATCCAACTTTTAATACATTCGGTGTATTCCACCCCTACCTACCCATGGATTCTAACATTCTCTACTCACCTGTGTTCAGTCATGTCAAATATCTGCTGAAAATTCAAATACTTCATTCCCACTGGTTCTCAATTGTCGATGTCACAACGGACAACCTCCAAAAAATCCAGCAGGTTTATCAAAGATCAAGATCATTTCCCCTTCCTGAATCTAGATTGACTCTACCGAATCATGACATTATTTTCCAAGTGTCTAGTTGTCATATTCCTCACGAAAGATTCCAATGTTTTTTCTCACAGCTTACATCAAGCTATCCACTGTTTAGTTTGCTGTTTGCTCTCTCCGTCCTGTTTTAAATATTTAGGTTTACAATCGCTGCTTTCCAGTCTGGAGGATCCTTTCCAGAATCTAACCAGCTTTGAAGAATAATCAGCATTTTTTTCACTAGCTCTACTGCCACCTCCACAATAATCTGGGATGTAGTTCATCAGATGCAGCAATATAGCAACCTTAAATTCAATGAGGTTTTGAAAGACGTACTTTTAGTAGTTCTAATTTCCTGCTGTTCCTCATTTTCACCAGTCACTCTGTTCCCCTGTATTTCTGGAAGTTTCTTTCGGTATCTTCCTCAGGGAGATGGACACAATATATTGCTCTCAGTGGACAGAGGGGTTCTGTCAGCCAGTGAATATATCGGAGGACTGCACTCCAGTGACGATGGATATGTTCATCACGCCTGCCTGGAAAGTTCCAGAATTAATGCAGTTTAATTCATGGTGAGCATCAGCACAGTCCTGTCACAGTATACTAAAGGAGGGGACACAGCTCAGTGACCGCCTCAATTTTGAAACAAACTGGTTTCATACCTGACACCTGGTCCAGCTTAGACAAATGTCCCGGGAAATCCCAGGAGAGATAATGCACTGTCCTGCACCTCCCTATTTATAGAGCTTCCTTTCTGTGGAGCCTCACCTACATTTGTTTATCATGTCCCAGACACTCTGTAAATGCAGGGTATAGAGTGGGGTCACCAGATTCAGCAGCTGACAATACAAACCCGAGATAAGCCTTCCCAGAAAATCCACTGATTTTCCAATGACAGGAACAAGTCAATTCCCCACACGGAATGTGCACGCGCTCAGTGTTGAAATTTATTTCTACTCCTGAGTTTCTCTTCCTGGCTGAGAAAGCCGTTGCATCTCTACAGAGTCCCACAGTAACAGTTTCTCTCTCCAAAGAAGCAGTTGACAATGTAACATTACCTTTCTCTATGTCTCAGCAACTAGAAGGGCAGCACCAATATTGCTAATGGATTTGATCATCACACTCAGAGAAGAGAGATACAGGGATCCAATTCACTTTAAACAGGGACAAATCTAAATGGACGCGATATACAGGAATATGGGAAAACGGGGAAATGTGAGAATAACTTGCCATTTTGTTTTCCTTTCAGTTCATCATCAGCAATCCCTTTGCTCACTTTTCATTTATTTTCCTCTCTTTTTCTGGCCATTTCTCCATCCATTCAATTTAAACCTGGCCCCCACCTCTCTCTCCAACCCAACCATCCAGGATACCAGGATAAATAATATTATTTCCCAGCTTGCTTTCAGTTGTGAAACAGGGTCGCTGGACTCAAACCGTTATCTGCATTTCCCCTGACAGAAGCTGCCATACCTGCGAGATTCTCCAACACTTTCAGACGCTGGAGAATTTTATTCTCGAGCTCTAGCACCCACCATTCCTTGGTTTATTTCACCTTTAATGTTGTTGTTTTCCGGGATGCCAGCATCACGGCCAAGGGTAGCCCTTGTTGTCCATCACTAATTATACTTGACCACACGGCCATTTGTCAAGACAAAATGGAGCCAACAATTTTGTTGTGGGTCTGGAGTCACACTGAGATCAGACTGGGCAATGATGTAAAGATTCTTTACCAAAGACTATCAGTGAAATAATAAAAATAAATCCTGACGGTTTCTGGTTTCCAAGAGTGAAATTAGGTTTTATTCCAATTTTTGTCATTCGAATTTAAGCTCTGACATCGGCTGTGGTAGGATTTTAAACACTGCTTGGGAAGCAGAGCCCTTTCCTCTGAATTCATCGTCTGGGTACATTATCACCCTGATACAGAGTCCTTGTTGCCTATTCCGTAATCCCTAGTCCCTGTCAGAGAGAGATGGCGGGGAAATCAGTTTAGCAACCAACAATCAAAAGGATTTTGGGGGAGAAAAAGAAAGGGAGTTTGAGAGACAATTTCATGTAAGGAAATAGATTTCAGAATGCTGAAATGAAGACATTTCGACAGCATTCTGCAACATGAGCCAGTATTCCCAGGAATGATAGCTGAAGGGGATATTGGTGTCAGTAAAGATGATGGAGAGTTTTGGATGAGCATTTGATTTGCAACATTGTAACTGGGTGTGGGGTCAGCAGAGTCTTCGATTCATTGGGCTGCATCTAACAATAATTTGTTTCAGTGACAATTTTATTAATTGTGACTGAGGGATTGTCTGTACGAGGCTGAGCTAGAATCTTGGTGCCATCTTATCGAACTCACCTCATTAACTACCCACTCAATCTCATAATATTCCTCTCATTCAATGCCAGCCCGTTTCTTCAAGTTAAAAAAAATGACTGCAGATGCTGGAAACCAGATTCTGGATCAGTGGTGCTGGAAGAGCACAGCAGTTCAGGCAGCATCCAACGAGCAGCGAAATCGATGTTTGGGCAAAAGCCCTTCATCAGGAATAAAGGCAGTCAGCCTGAAGCGTGGAGAGTTAAGCTAGGGGGGAGTGGGGGTGGGGAGAGAGTAGCATAGAGTACAATGTGTGAGTGGGGGAGGAGGTGAAGGTGATAGGTCAGGGAGGAGAGGGTGGAGTGGATAGGTGGCAAAGGAGCTCGGCAGGTCGGACAAGTCCGGACAAGTCATGGGGAGAGTGCTGAGCTGGAAGTTTGAAACTAGGATGAGGTGGGGGAAGGGGAAATGAGGATGCTGTTGAAGTACACATTGATGCCCTGGGGTTGAAGTGTTCCGAGGCGGAAGATGAGGCGTTCTTCCTCCAGGCGTCTGGTGGTGAGGGAGCGGCAGTGAAGGAGGCCCAGGACCTCCATGTTCTCGGCAGAGTGGGAGCGAGAGTTGAAATGTTGGGCCACGGGGCGGTGTGGTTGATTGGTGCGGATATCTCGGAGATCTTCCCTAAAGCGCTCTGCTAGGAGGCACCCAGTCTCCCCAATGTAGAGGAGACCGCATCGGGAGCAACGGATACAATAAATGATATTAGTGGATGAGCAGGTAAAACTTCGATGGATGTGGAAGGCTCTTTTAGGGCCTTGGATAGAGGTGAGGGAGGAGGTGTGGGCACAGGTTTTACAGTTCCTGCGGTGGCAGGGGAAAGTGCCAGGATGGGAGGGTGGGTCATAGGGGGGCGTGGACCCGATAAGGTAGTCACGGAGGGAACGGTCTTTGCGGAAGGCGGAAAGGGGTGGGGGCGGAAATATATTCCTGGTGGTGGAGTCTTTTTGGAGGTGGCGGAAATGTCGGCGGATGATTTGGTTTATGCGAAGGTTTGTAGGTTGCAAGGTGAGCACCGGGGCGTTCTCTCCTTGTTATGGTTGGAGGGGTGGGGTTTGAGTGTGGAGGGGCGGGATGTGGATGAGATGCGTTGGAGGGGATCTTTAACCACGTGGGAAGGGAAACTGCTGTCTCTGAAGAAGGAGGCCATCTGGTGTGTTCTATGGTGGAACTGGTCCTCCTGGGAGCAGATACGGCGGAGGCGGAAGAATTGGGAATACGGGATGGCATTTTTGCAAGAGATAGGGTGGGAAGAGGTGTACTCCAGGTAGCTGTGGGAGTCAGTGGGTTTTTAAAAACTGTCAGTGTCAAGTCGGTCGTCACGAATGGAGATGGAGAGGTCCAGAAAGGGGAGGGAGGTGTCAGAGATGGTCCAGGTAAATTTAAAGTCAGGGTGGAATGTGTTGCTGAAGTTGAATTGCTCAACCTCCTCGCGGGAGCACGAGGTGGCGCCAATGCAGTCATCAATGTAGCGGAGGAAGAGGTGGGTAGTGGTGGCGGTGTAATTACGGAAGATCACTGTTCGACGTAGTCAACAAAGAGACAGGCATAGCTGGGGCCCATACGTGTGCCCATGGCTACCCCTTTGGTCTGGAGGAAGTTGGAAGATTCAAAGGAGAAATTGTTAAGGGTGAGGACCAGTTCGGCCAAACGAATGAGAGTGTCGGTGGAAGGGTACTGTTGGGAACGTCTGGAGAGGAAAAAAACGGACGGCTTGGAGGCCCTGGTAATGGCGGATGGAGGTGTAGAGGGATTGGATATCCAAGGTGAAGATGAGGCGTTGAGGACGGGGAAACGGAAGTCTTGGAGGAGGTGGAGGGCGTGGGTGGTGTCTCGAACATATGTGGGGAGTTTCTGGACTAGGAGAGATAGGACAGTGTCGAGGTAGGTAGAGATGAGTTTCCTGGTGTGTTGTTTTCCTGGTGCCAGGATCAAGGATGTCTCAGAGAGGCTACAGAATGTTCTCACGGGCGAGAGGGGCCACCAAGAGATCATTGTCCACATTGGAACCAACGATATAGGAAGGGAAAATTTTGAGATTCTGAAAGGAGATGACAGAGAGTTAGGTAGAAATTTAAAAAGGAGCTCCTCAAGGGTAGTAATATGTGGATTACTCCCAGGGCTACGAGCTAGTGAGGGCAGGAATAGGAGGATAGAGCAGATGAATGCATTGCTGAGGAGCTCGTGTATTGGAGAAGGATTCATATTTTTGGATCATTGGAATCTCTTTTGGGGTAGAAGTTACCTGTACAAGAAGGACGGATTGCACCTAAATTTGAAGGGGGCTAATATACTAGCAGGGAAATTTGCTAGAACTGCTTGGGAGGATTTAAAGTAATAAGGTGGCGGCGTGGGAAGGGGAGGGGTGTTTGGGACCCTGCAAGATAGTGAGGAAAGAGAGCAATCTGAGACTGGTACAGTTGAGAACAGAAGCGAGTCAGACTGTCAGGGCAGGCAGAGACAAGGTAGCACAAACAAAGTAAACTGCATTTATTTCAATGCCAGGGGCCTAACAGGAAAGGCAGATGAACTGAGGGCAAGGTTAGGAACATGGGACTGGGATCTCATAGCAATTACAGAAACATGGCTCAGGGATGGGCAGGATTGGCAGCTTAATGTTCCAGGATACAAATGCTACAGGAAGGATAGAAAGGGAGGCAAGAGAGGAGGGGGAGTGGCATTTTAATAAGGGATACCATTACAGATGTGCTGGGGGGGGGGGGGGGGGATATTCCTGCAAATACATCCAGGGAAGTTATTTGGGTGGAATTGAAAAAAAGGGGATGATCACCTTATTGGGATTGTATTATAGATCCCCTAATATTCAGAGGGAAATTGAGAAACAAACTTGTAAGGAGATCTCAGCTATCTGTAAGAATAATAGGGTTGTTATGGTTGGGGATTTTAACTTTCCAAACATCGACTGGGAATGCCATAGTGTTAAAGGTTTAGATGGAGAGGAATTACTTAAGTGTGTACAAGACAATTTTCTGATTCTGTATGTAGATGCAACTATGAGAGAAGGTGTAATCCATGACCTACTCTTGGGAAATAAGGCAGGGCAGGGGACTGAGGTGTCAGTGGGGGAGCACTTTGGGGCCAGCAACCATAATTCTATTCGTTTTAAAATAGTGATGGAAAAGGATAGAACAGATCAAAAAGTTGAAGTTCTAAATTGGAGAAAGGTCAATTTCGAAAGCTGATTGGAGGCAGATGTTCGCAGGTAAACGGACGGCTGGAAAATGGGAAGCTATCAGAAATGAGATAAAAAGAATCCAGAGAAAGTATATTCCTATCAGAGTGAAAGGGAAGGCTGGTAGGTATAGAGAATGCTGGATGACTAAAGAAATTGAGGGTTTGGTTAAGAAAAAGAAGGAAGCATATGTCAGGTATAGACAGGATAGATAGAGTGAATCCTCAGAAGAGTATAAAGGAAGCAGGAGTAAGAGGGAGCAAGAGGGAAATCAGGAGGGCAAAAATGGGACATGAGATAGCTTTGGCAAATAGAGTTAACCAGAATTCAAAGGGTGTTTACAAATATATTAAGGACAAAAGGATAACTGGGAGAGAATCGGACCCCTCAACGATCAGCAAGGCAGCCTTTGTGTGGAGCCACAGAAAATGGGGGAGATACTAAATGAATATTTTCATCAGCATTTACTGTGGAAAAGGATATGGAAGATATAGACGGTAGGGAAATAGATGGTTACATCTTGCAAAATGTCCTGATTACCGAGGAGGAAGTGCTGGATATCTTGAAATGGTTATAGGTGGATAAGTCCCCAGGGCCTGATCAGATATACCTGAGAACTCTGTGGGAAGCTAGAGAAGTGATTGCCGGGCCTTTTGCTGAGATATTTGTATTATCGATAGTCACAGGTGAGGTGCCATAGGACTGGAGGTTGGCAAATGTTTTGTCACTGTTTAAGAAGGGCGGTAAAGACAAACCAGGGAACTATAGACCGGTGAGCCTGACCTCAGTGGTGGGCAAGTTGTTGGAGGGAATCCTGAGGGACAGGATGTATATGTATTTGGAAAGGCAAGGACTGACTGCACCTTGCAAAATGTCTCGATGACAGAGGATGAAGTGCTCGATGTCTTTAAATGGTTAAAGGTGGATAAATCCCCAGGACCTGTTCAGGTGTACACGATAACTCTATGGGAAGCTAGAGAAATGATTGATGGGCCTCTTGCTGAGATATTTATAAAATTGATAGTCACAGGTGAGGTGCCAGAAGACTGGAGTTTGGCCTACGTGGTTCCACTGTTTAAGAAGGGCGGTAAAGACAAGCCAGAGAACAATAGACCGGTGAGCCCGACCTCATTGGTGGGCAATTTGTTAGAGGGAAACCTGAGGGACAGGATGTACATGTATTTGGAAAGGCAAGGACTGATTAGGGATAGTCAACATGGCTTTGTGCGTGGGAAATCATGTCTTTCAAACATGATTGAGTTTTTTGAAGAAGAAACAAAGAAGATTGATGAGGGCAGAGCAGTAGATGTGATCTATATGGACATCGGTAAGGTGATTGGCAAGATTCAAACAAGGGCTGCAGATGCTGGAAACCAGATTCTAGATTAGAATGGTACTGGAAAAGCACATCAGTCCAGGCAGCATCCGTCGTGCACGAAAATTGACGTTTCGGGCAAACGCCCTTCACCAAGAGTAGAGGCAGAGTGCCTGTAGGGTGGAGAGATAAATGAAAGATAGGCAGGTAGGACAGGTCATGGGGACAGTGCTGAGCTGGAAGGCTGGAGGTGGGATGAGGGGGAAAGGAGAAATGAGGAAACTGGTGAAGTCCACATTGATGCCCTGGGATTGAAGTGTTCTGAGGCAGAAGACTAGGCATTCTTCCTTCAGGCATCAGATGGGGAGTCAGCGGCGGTGAAGGGGGCCAGGACCTCTATGTTCTCGGCTGACTGGGAGGGAGAGTTGAAATGTTGGACCACAGGGTGGTGTGGTTGATTGCTGCGGGTGTCCCGGAGATGATCCCTAAAGCGCTCTTCTAGGAGGCGTCCAGTCTCCCCAATGTAGAGGAGACCGCATTGGGATCAAGGGTTACAATAAATGATATTGGTGGATGTTCAGGTAAAATTTTGATGGACGTGGAAGGCTCCTATGGGACCTTGGCTGGAGACGAGGGAGGAAGTGTTGGCTCAGGTTTTGCAATTCCTGCAGTGGCAGGGGAAGGTGCCAGGATGGCAGGGTGGGTTGTAGGGGGACGTGGATCTGACCAGGTAGTCATGGAGGTAATGGGCTTTAGGGAAGGCGGAAAGGAGTTTTGCAGGAGGTAGGATGGGCAGAGGTGTGATCCAGGAAGCTGTGGGAGTTGATGGGTTTATAAACAATGTCAGTGTCAAGTCGGTCGTCATTAATGAAGATATCGAGGACCAGGAAGGGGAGAGAGGTGTCAGAGATGCTCCAGGCAAACATAAAGGCAGGATGGAATGTGTTGGTGAAGTTGATGAATTGCTCAACCTCCTTGTGGGAGCACGAGGTGGCGCCAATGCATTCATCAATATAGTGGAGAAAGAGATGGGGAGTGATGCCGGTGTAACTACGTAAGATGGACTTTTCTACATCGCCAACAGAGACAGGCACAGCTGTGGTCCATATGGGTGCCCACGTCTACCCCTTTTGTCTGGAGGAAGAGGGAGTATTCAAAGGACAAATTGTTGAGGGTGACGACCAGTTCAGCCAAACGAATGAGAGTGTCGGTGGAACGGTGTTGTTGGGGACGTCGGGAGAGGAATAAATGGAGGGCTTGGAGGCCATCGTCATGGTGGATGGAGATGTAGAGGGATTTGATATCCTTGGTGAAGATGAGGCGTTGGGGGCCGGGGAAAGTGAAGTCTTGGAGGAGGTGGAGGGGTGGGTTGTGTCCCGAACGTATGTGGGGAGTTCCTGGACTGGGGGGGTTAGGACAGTGTGGACGTAGGAAGAGATGCGTCCAGTGGGGCAGAAACATGCTGAGATAATGGGTCGGCCAGGGTGGTCAGGCTTGTGGATCTTGGGAAGGAGGTAGAATCGGGCAGAGCGGGGTTCCCGGACAATGAGGTTCGAAGCTGTGGGTGAGAGATCTCCTGAGGTGATGAGGTTCTGTATGGTCTGGGAGATGACGGTTTGGTGATGGGGTGGGGTCATGGTCGAGGGGGTGGTGGGAAGAGGTGACTTCTTTATGGCGTTTGGCTTCAGCAGTGTAGAGGTCAGTGCGCCAGACTACCACTGCACCCCCTTTGAATGCTGTCTTAATAGTGAGGTCGGGATTGGAACAGTGGGAGTGGAGGGCTGCACGTTGTGAGGGTGAGAGGTTGGAATGGGGGAGGGGGCGTAGACAGGTTGAGGCGGTTAACATCCCAGTGGCAAATGGAAATGAAGAGGTCGAGGGCGGGTAATAGGCTGGCACGGGGTTTTCAGGTAGATCGAGCGTTTTGGAGGTGGGTGAAGGGGTCCTCGGAAGGTGGACTGGAGTCCTGATTGTAAATGTGAGCACGGAGGTGGCGGAAGAAGTGTTTGACATCACGGCGTGTATTAAATTCATTGATGTGTGGGAAGAGGGTGATACAGGTGAATCCTTTGCCGTGGACTGATCTTTCGTCCACCGTGAGGGGCAGGTCTGGAGGGGTAGTGAAAACTCGGCAGGGCTGGGAGCTGGGAATCGGTGTGGGGTATTGAGATGGGAGTGGAGGCGGAGGATGTAACGGAGTTGGCGTGGTGGGGGGGAATATGGGTGGAGTCATGAGCAGGGGTGGAGTTCGTCTCAGGGTTCTGGGGCGGGGATGGTGACAAGGTTCCCCATGGGAGACTGATTATCAAGGTTAGATCTCACGGAATACAGGGAGAACTCGTCATTTGGATACAGAACTGGCTCAAAGGTAGAAGACAGAGTGTGGTGGTGGAGGGTTGTTTTTCAGATTTGAGATCTGTGACCAGTGGAGTGCCACAAGGATCAGTGCTGGGTCCTTTACTTTTCGTCATTTACATAAATGATTTGGATGTGAGCATAAGAGGTACAGTTAGTAAGTTTGCAAATGACACCAAAATTGCAGGTGTAGTGGACAGTGAAGAGGGTTTTCTCAGATTATAACAGGATCTCGAATAGATGGGCCAATGGACTGAGAAGTGGCAGATGGAGCTTAATTCAGGTAAATGCAAGGTGCTGCATTTTGGGAAAGCAAATCTTAGCAGGACTTATACACTTCATGGTAATGTCCTAGGGAGTGTTGCTGAACAAAGAGGCCTTGTTCATAGCTCCTTGAAAGTGGAGTCGCAGGCAGATAGGATAGTGAAGGAGGCATTTGAGATGCTTTCCTTTATTGGTCAAAGTATTGTGTACAGGAGTTGGGAGGTCATTTTGCGGCTGTACAGGACATTGGTTAGGCCACTGTTGGAATATTGCGTGCAATTCTGATCTCCCTCCAATCGGAAAGATGTTGTGAAACTTGAAAGGGTTCAGAAAAGATTTGCAAGGATTTTGCCAGGGTTTGAGGATTTGAACTATAGGGAGAGGCTGAACAGGGTGGGGCTGTTTTCCCTGGAGCGTCAGAGGCTGAGGGGTGACCTTATAGAGGCTTACAAAATTATGAGGGGCATGGATAGGATAAATAGACAAAGTCTTTTTCCCTTGGGTCGTGGAGTCCAGAACTAGAGGTCATAGGTTTAGGGTGAGACGGGAAAGATATAAAAGAGACCTAATGGGCAACTTTTTCATGCAGACGTGTATGGAGTGAGTTGCCAGAGGAAGTGGTGGAAGCTGTTACAATTGCATATTTAAGAGGCATTTGGATGGGTATATGAATAGGAAAGTTTTGGAGGGATATGGGCCGGGTACTGGCAAGTGGGATTAGATTGGATATCTGGTCGGCATGCACAGGTTGGACTGAAAGTTTTGTTTCCATGCTGTACATCCCGATGATTCTATGACTCTATGTGTGCCAGTCCCCATTTATCAAGGCCGCTTGTTACATTCTAATGGATCTCCAGAAAACATTTGAATTATTTTACAGACAAAATATAGTTCGGCTTTAACATGACTATGCTGACTCTCTTTGAAGTTTTTCTATATGGCCTGCAGTCCCTTCCTTAATAACAGACTCTCACAGATTCCCAGCAATCATGGTTAGGCTAGGTGGTTCCCGCTTTTAGTCTCGCTCGTTTCTTGAAGGCAGGCGCCACATTGGAGGGTCTCCAGTTTCACTGGAACACTCCTTTAATCCAGAGAGTTATGGAATATTTCACACAGTGCCACCTGCCACTCTGTGTCCACTTTTCTTAAAACCAGCTATAAATTGCTGATGACCTGTTTACCCTTGGTCTCATCTGTTTGATAAATGTCTTGTTCCTTTTGTTAGTTCTGGATCTTCCCTCCTATTACCATTTCGTTTATACCATTGAAATACTTACAGTACCTTCACCTGTGAGGAATGAAGTAAAATATTGGTGTAAATTACTTTTCTGTTCCCTGTATCCAGTTCCCCAGTCACACAGTCCAAATGTCTTGAATATACTTCCTGACTTCCTTTCTACCAAAGATCACACACACCTCTTGAACCCTTCTTACATACATGGAAAAGCTCGTGCTGCTTGTTTTTATATTTCTTGCCAATTTGCTTACACCACATCTTTTCTTCCCTTTTCTTCGCATTCTATATTCATACAGTCATATCGCATACAAACACAATCTTTGGTCCAACTTCTCCATGCCGGCCAGGTTTTCCAAACTAAACTATTCCCATCTTCTTGCATTTGGCACATAGGCCTATAAACGGTTTCCATTCATATGTTTGTCCTAATGTCTTTCAAATGTTGGAGCTGTACTTGCATCTGCCAGTGTTCCTCTGGCAGCGCATTCCATAAACACGTCACCCTCTGTGTCAAATCAATTGCCTCTTCCTCCCTTTTAAATCTTCCCTATTTCACCATAAACCTATGGTTCTCTGATTTAATTTTCCTATCCTGTGGAAAAGACCTTGGCTTTTCGCCCTATCCATGCCTCCCCTGTTTTTGTAAATTTCTATAATGTCACCCCTCAATCTCCCACACTCCATCTGATACTAACTTCAAGAACAAGCATTTAAAGATCAGCACTGCAAGTTTGAAGCAATGTTAAAAGTGACAGGTAAACAGCACTCAGCCCAAACTGCAGACTGTTATTTGTTTTTTTTATTTATGTTACAATACTGAGGCAGCATGAAAATCTTACTATTGCTAATAAGCCATCAAGCACATGAATTCCTTTGTCTGTCGGCGGTGATGATTTCTACAGTGAAAATGTATCTCTGGCCAGATCTATATAATACCATATGTTCAACATTTTCCCTCCTGGCCTCCCTATGAACATATGTGGTTGTGTCTTCTTTATCTTGCACTCAATAGAGAGAACTCCTTTCCCCCATTCACATCTTAATTTAAACTCATTTTATACCATCTTCTCGTTCACCACCGCTAAAAGCCTGTTTATCTGTTGTCGCACCCTCTTTTCCCTGTCATCTATCCCCCACCTCTGGCAAGGGTCTAAAATGCCCAGTTTCCAATCATTTTTCTGAGGAAGTGTCAGACTGGACTTGAAACGCTAACTCTGTTTCTCTGTCTCTGTAAATGCTTCCAGACCTGCTGAGTTTCTCCAGAAATGAATAAGCACAGCACAAATTTTCAATTAAACAAATATCTATGAATACTGGAAATTAAAATGCACAAATTGCTGCAGAAAGTGGGAGCTTTGTCGAAGGGTCACTGGATCCGAAAGATGAACTCAGCTTTCACTTCACAAGATGCAGCCAGACTTGCTTAGTTTCTTCAGCAATTTCTGTTTTTGAACATTTTCGAAAGACATGTGTCGAATTTGCTCAAAAGCTCTGTCCAGCACAGAGCGCTTTACATTGGGAAGGGAACAAAAACGCAAAGTGCACAAGTTTATTGGCTCTAAAACGACATAAGGCTGGCATCACTGACACGACAGAGGTCTTAATCATGACCAGGGAGAAAAACAGAGGGAAAAAAAAGCATTCACTTGAAACACAGGAGATGGTATTACGGGAAAGGAAACGTTTCAGATTAATATTTTAAAGTATCTGTGTAATGTAACAAATTGGAGGCGTGACGTCAGTGTGAGACCCTCATCAGAATGCGATTATGAAACTGGATGTGTTCGCACATCAGAAACCAGGTTAGGTCACTGAGTACAGGGCTGATAGGTGAACGGGTCCCAGTGTGAATTGGGGGAAAGTCAGAAGAATTGATTTGCAGACATTGCAGCTCACACCGCAGAATTGCGTTCAATCACAATCCATAACTTTTCCTCCAGGATAATCCATGATACTACCATTATCATCAAGCCGAGTAATGGTTCAGTGCCGAGTTTGGATGAACATGCCAATGTCAAAACCATGTGTATCTAAACCTGATAACAACCGATTAAAGCTACCGCACTTGGCTGGTTACATTATAAACAGCAGACCTACCATCTGGTGGAGAGGGGGAAATGATCCCAAGACAAACAGATAAGATCGAAACTCTGCAGTCAAGCCACACCCTGTCATCAATGTCGATGGATTAATAAACAACTTACAGGAGGAGAGGGCTCCACAAATATTCCCAGCCCTGTCCATCAGTGTAAAAGACAAGGATGCAGTATCTGCACCATCCTCAGCCAGAAGTATTGAGTCGATAATCCAATTTACCCTCCTCGTGATGCCCACAGAATCCCAGATGCCAGTTTTCAACCAATTCGATTCGCTGCACGTGACATGAAGAAACAGCTGAACACAGTAGATATTACAAAGGCAATGGACCCGGACACCATTCCTGCAATAGGCATCAAGATTGTACTGTACGACAAGCCGTGTCGCTAGGGAAGCTGATTCAATCCAGCTAAACTCTGACATCTGCCTGGCCACGTGAAAAGTTCCTCAACTATACCCAGTCCCATAACAAGGGAATGACTACAGTCTGACCACTTACCACGCCCTTGGTCCCGTCGCGATCATCACATTGGTGGGAGTTCTTTTTGACAGAGCTGTCAAGCAACACAGAAATAATGTGCGCAGTGTGGTTTCCGATAGATCCCCATGTGGAGATGGTGCTGTTGTGCAAATGTCACTGGATTACTGATCCATACCAGGATAATGCTCTGGCAGCTTGTGGAAGTTGAAAACAATTAATAAAATATCAAGACATCAAACCTGGTGCCAGTAATATTGACCTTGAATCTAATGTCCATTGTAAACATCTGTCCCTTCCCCAATGTACTTTCAGCAAGTGAATCTCCCGTGCTTCCTAGTCTGGTCTACAAGTGTCTGCAGACACACAGACATGTGTTAAACTGTACAATGGTTTCTGAAACGGCCAAGCAAGACACTCAATTGAATCAAATTACTGTGGGTTCTTAAAGGATAAAACCAGACAGAACACCAGCAACGAGTTTTGGAAAAGGGAAAGGGAAACACAGTCCTTTCAACCATCTTCCTAATGTTTAAGAGGTTGTGACAACAATGATAGAGCTTTCGCGCACACTGCACAGAAACATCAGGAAGGGAGCAGGGCATTACACACTTTTGGCTTTTCCTGTTCTACCTCATGGAGACATGTTCACTTTTATAACCCTAGTTAATGCATTCTTCAGAAACTCATCAATTCCTTTCTTATGCTGCTCAATGATTGACCGTCCAAACCATGCAATCACATAAGCACTGATTCTGCACTTTCATAAATACAGCACGACCTACATTAGTCCCACTTTCCAATACGCGGCACATATCCATGTATGCCATGACACTTCAAGGGCATGACCATGTGTTTATTAACAGTTGTGAGGTTACCTGTGCCAACTGACCTCTCAGGAAGTGCATTCCCGACCCCAACAGCCTCTGGATGAAAACCAATCCTCAAATCCTCACTAACCATCAAAACCTTCGCTTTAAAATGGCACTCCCTTGTTCTTCGCTCTTTGACTGAAAGGAACAGCTGCTGTCTATCCATCCTGTCCATGCCCCTGGTAATCTTCTCCTTCTGAAGCACGTCCCTCTCAGCCTTCTGAGAGGGCTGAGAGAAAGTAAACAACCCGAGCTGCTCTACTCCATCCAAGGGAACATCCTGGTGAATCTCCATTGCACCCTCTCCAAAGAAATCACATACTTCTTGTAATGTGGCTCCCAGAACTGTACATAGTATTCCATTTGGCCTAACCAAAGTTTCACATAGCTCTTATAATTTGTGTCTCCATGAATAAAGGCTATGTTTATGGTCGCTATGCTTTGTCAACTTGTGCATTAACCTGATTAATCACATTCAGGGATATGTGGAGAAGCACCCTCTGAGCTTCCTAGTGTGCTGCTATTCATTGAGTCCTCCCCTGCCTGGTTCCTTCTTCCAAAGTACATCACCTCATATTTATCAGGGTTACATTCCATCGGCCATGATCCACCCATTTGATCATTCCATCTATATCTTCCTATCATATAAGGCCTTCCTCCTCACTGCCAATCAACCAGCCAATCTTTGTGTCAAACGCAAAATGATTTATCACTCACCCCAACACCTCCATATTCACAGCTGCATCATTTATGAATACTACAAATAATAAGGTTAAAAAACACACAAGACCAGGTTATAATCCAACAGTTTTATTCGGACGCACTAGCTTTCGCAGCGCTGCTTCTTCATCACGTGATGATGCTCTTTGAAACTTCGTGCCTCCAAATAAACTGTTGGACTTTCATCTAGTGTTCTGCAATTTTTAAACTTTACCCAAGCCAGTCCAGCACTGGCATCTCGGAATAATAAATAATATGGGACACAGCACTGATCCCTGAGGTACACGATTGGATACGAGTCTCCAGACAAACAAACAGACTTCTATCAGCAGATCTTATGTCTCCTACCACTAAGTTGATTTCGATGCAACTTGGCAAGTCACTAATGAGTCCTACCTGTTCCCTGGCTATTCTGTTCCACTTGACGTACCTGTAGAATATCTGGGGATTCTCCCTAATCCTGTCCTGCCAGCAGGTTTCCATGTCGCTGTGTTCGTCAGTCCCCTTCAAATGAAGAATTGCCTTCTTATTGCAGTCTGAAATGGCCTATCATTTACCTGCCATTATTTGACTTAACTGTAGAGTAGACAACCAGAGAAAAATCCTGTTTATTTCCACCTTGTCATTTGTTTACTGACTTTTCTAAATTTCACTATGATCACCTCTCATTCTTCGAAACTCTACAGACCACAGGCCGAGTTTCCACATCAGGCAATCTCGCCATCTGAGGGATTAATCTGGAGAATGTCCGTTGCACATCCTCCGTGGTCAGTATATTATTTCTTAGATTGGGTCAATACTCTATGTACAGTCTCATTAGCAAGCTGTGAAACTGCTTCAACATGACCTTCCAACTCTGTTCTGATTCTCTTAAATGAAGGCGAACCTGACTTTAACTTTCCACTTCTATATATTCCTGAAATTACCATTCGCATTACTTTATTTAGGAATTCACTGCATGAGTTCTTTAAAAAAGCCTTCTGAAAATCGAAATATGCCATTTCTATGTTGTAATAAACAAGTTCAAATCATTCTGAAGTTTTTCAAGTATGAAGACTCTGTCAGACTCTATCAGTGTATACTAATTCTCTCAATTTTGCTGTTAATTTCTAAATATCCAATATCTGATCCTATATAATAGATTCCATCAGTTTCCCTACAGATGTCAAGTTAATTGGTCTGCAGTTCTCCACACTATTTTTTCTTCCCTTTGCAGATGCTTGAATCCCTCCCATTCATCTAAAATGCTTGGAACACATTGACTAACTTCCAGCCTCTGCAGAATGTACAGGAAAATAAAACAGTCATCGACGCACAATTAATGCGTCTATTGCTGATTTATTTCTAATATTTTGATACGAAGTACAACTGGCCCATCAGACGTAGCAATGCCCAATCCAGCTACAACACTACTATGCCAGCCTTCAACTACTACCTTGTTATTGAAATGAATTGACTTTATGTCTTTTGCTCCACAGGTTCCATGTGATCACTTGTCATTTCTCAGCGATTTTCTGGATCTTCCTCCGTGATGACAGATGTAAAGTAACTGGTTACTTTCTTGGCCATTTCCCTGTTCTCCACAATAACCTCTTCTCTCCCGATTCTAAAATTCCACATTTGACCTCGCTTTTATTTTGTTTTCTTTGCAATACAGATTGTAGATTTATGCAGTATTTGTGGTCTTCTTTCACAGAATCATTAAAAGCCCACATTGTGGAAAAGGACCTTGAGCCCAACCGGTCCACCCCACCTCTCCGAAAAGTAATCACTCAGACCCATTCCCCTCTGATTCTACACTTTGCGACGTATGCACCTAACCTACACATCCCTGAACACTTTTGAAAAATAAGCATTTCCAATTCAGCTAACCTGTAAACCTTTGGACTGTGGGAGGAAACCGGAGCACCCAGAGGAAACTCATGCAGACACGGGGAGAATATGCAAACTCCACACAAATGTCTGAGAATTCTCTGGTTTCCACAATGTCTAGAACTCTTCTGAACTCACTTCCTATGATTAATATAATCTTTAATTTATTATGTTAGCCTTCATTAAGTCACTTACCCTTTCTTCGGTGATTCTACCTTAAAGAAACAGACAGATTTTTCAGACATTGCAGTATCTCTATAGATCTCCTGGTCCTGATCAGGTGTTTCCAAGAACACAGCAAGAGGCGAGAGAAGATATTGCGGGGGCCCTGGCTGATCTTTTTGCATCATCGCTGTCCACGGGGGTGGTCCCGGAAGACTGGAGGGTAGTGAATATTGTGCCCTTGTTCAAGTTGTGTTTGTGAAGAAGAACCTGTGAACTATAGGCCAGTTAGCTTAACAATTGTGACATGTAAGTTCCTTGAGAAGGTTCTGAGAGATAACATATACATGCATTTGAAAAGACACAGTTTCATAAGGAGCAGTTAGCACTGCTTTGTGCATAGGATATCATAGCTCACAATTCTTTAGCGTTCTTTTGAGGAAGTGACCTGGAATGTTGATGAGAGTATGGTGGTAGACGTCGTCTATTTCGGTTTCAGAAAGGCCTTTGATAAGGTTCCACATGATAGGCTGCTCTGAAAGGTTCGATGGCATGGAATCCAGGGGGATCTGGCAAATTCGATACTCAATTTCCTTGATGGTAGAAAGCAGAAGCTAAAACTGGAAGGATGCTTGTTGGACTTGAGGCCTGTGACTAGTGGAGTGTCTCAGGGGTTGTTGCTGGGCCTATTACTGTTTGTTATCTATATCAATGATTTGGATGAGAATGTAGAAGGTATGATTGGTAATTAGGCTGATGACAATAAAATAGGCAGCACTGTGAACAGTGAGAAAGGTTATCACAAATTGCAGCAGGACATTTTTTCAGCTGGGGAAGTGGGCCGAGAAATGGCAAATGGAGATTAATATTGATATGTGTGGGTTATTGCATTTTGGAAAGTCAAATCCAGATCGGAGTTTCGTGGTGAATGTTAGACCCTGAAGGAGTGTCGTGGAACAGAGGGACGTTGGAGTTCAGGTCCGTGGTTTTCTGAAAGTAGTTGCACGTAGACAGGGCAGTGAAAACGGCTTTTGGCACACTGGCCTTCATCAGTCAGGGCACTGAGTATAGAAGTTGGCGAGTTATATTGCAGTTGGACAGGACGCTGGTGAGGCATGCACTTGGAGTATTGTGTTCTGTTGTGTTCACTTCGCCATAGGAAGGATGTGATTAAACTGGAAAAAGGACAGAAGAAATGTACACGGATGTTGCCAGTACTTAATGTGCTGAGTTATAGGGAGAGTTTGGACCGACCAGAACATTTTTCTTTGACTGTAAGAAACTGAGGGGAAATCGTATAGAATTGTATAAGAACATGAGATGCGTGGATAAGGTGAATGCACTCATTCTTTTTCCTAGTTTTGGGAATCAAGGACTAGAGGACATCAGGTTAGAGGTGAAAGAATAAAAAGGATCCTGAACGGCAACTTTTTTACGCAGAGGTTGGCGCACATATGGAATTGGCAGACAGTGGTTTGGTTGAGGCACGTGCATTAACAACATTCAAAAGTCTTTTAGACAAATACGCGGATAGGGAAGGTTTAGAAGAATAAGGGGCAAGGACAGGGAAATGGAATTAGCGGGATGGGCATTTTGGTCGGCACGGACCACTTTGGCCCAAAGGGCCTGTATCCATGCTGCAGGGCTCCATGAGTCTATGACTCTAACAGCCATTGCGTGTCTACCACTTCATGTTCAAACATTCTATATTGTATGTTGGTGCCGTGTAAAATATAACATATTAACGCCTCTAGTCCTCGGAGCAAGGTTAATAATGTGTCCTTCTGACCACACAACACCAAATCCAAAATATCCTGCTCTCTTGTTTGAGTCACAACATACTCTTCAACCAACCTGTTATACGCTTATGGAATTTATTTTTCACAACATTAGCAGTCACTTAGTTAATGCAGTTTAGATGCAATTTGAGATCATGCAGTAATACTGCAGCACCCACGATATTTGCATCTCTAATTTTCAGAGCATATAATGCACAGAATTTGCACGAGGCCATTGGTTTAGATATATAATACACCAATGCTTGCTTCTATTTGTAAGATCGATCCAAACGGATTCTGTGGAATCTGAGGGACAGAGTCTGTGGCGTTATTAGTGATAGACTTGGAAAAGACATTCGGGAAGGGTCACCTCGATTCTGACATGATCTGAAGAAATTACCAGCATCACAGGACAAGCACCGATATCTTCCCCACTCTGTCAGGTTAACTGTACTCTCTCTGCTCCCTCACACACATTACCTGTTATCGCACCTACCCCCAACAAGGCTCACACTCTATCTCCAAATAAGGCTCACACACTACCACTCTCACTACTGAATTCAGCACCTTCCGCACCCCCCTCACACCCTGCGCGCTCTCTCTCCCTTCACTATACTCCCAACACTAATAATACTGCATGGATGCAACACTGTGGACTGATTCCCTCCGGGCACCTCACTATTCCCCCTCCCCCTCCACGTACACCAGCACTAACAGCAGGGCCACTCACTCCCACCATCACTCCCTCCCCCCCCCTTTCTCCCATTCCAAGAGAAACGGACTGTAATAGGAGAGAATGGGCCAGGCCAGATGGTGGAGCGCCCGATATCTGATCCCTCCTCCATTCACTCCCCCCCCCCACCCCCCCTCCGCCATGTGGGAAGGACCCTGGTATAAGCTGGAGAGGACCAGGACGTGTCGTCTGGAAATTCCGTGACATCTCTATGTCCCTCCATCTGAGTAAAACACAACGTTCAGTGAAGGGCAATTCGCACTTTTACCACTCTGTCTGTTCTCACAATTTTCTCCCTCCGAAAACAACAATTATCTAATTGCAGAGAGATACAGACACAAAAATATTCAGAGACATATGTAAACACGCCAATATACTGACACTCACAGTGCATACATGGAGATAGAACCGCACACGTGTAGTGACGTGTAGTGACATATGGAGACATAGACAGTCGCACACAAATAGACACAAGCACAAGTAAAACGCACAGGCTAATACACAGGTGAACCGATGTCAGCAGATAAATACACAAAAACACAGACACATGAACAGACACACACTAGTGCAAATACGGACGCACAGAGACACAGACACTAGTGCTTATAAGACAGAGATAGATAGGTTTTTGATGAATAAGCATGTCAAGAGTAACAGAGAGTAATCAGGAGAATGATGTTGAGAAACCTCTAAGTCAGTATTAAATTGCATTCAGAGTCGATGGGCCGAATGGCCTAATTCTGCGTTTTTAATGCTCGTGTGGTGTCATGCTATCAGTTATTCTCTTCCTGGGACAGGAGCAGAGAATGAGTTTAATACATATTTGATTGAAAAGAATCAGTGCTACTATTGGACAGGGTTAGAGGGCTGAATGGTTTATGTCTATTCCTAATTATTCTGTCCTTGTGTTTCAAAAGAGGTGGCGATTTCATGTTAGGTTAACACAGATTAAAATAACAGGGACCACACTGAAATAAGGTCGCCCATTTCACTTTCGTGTTGTACTATCCCTCATCCTCAGGGAGCAGTGAAGACTCGGGTTTTGAAGATATTCAAGGCTGAGCTCGACTGATCTTTGCTGGACAGGACAGTCAATATTTATTGAGAACAGACAGGAGACGGATGGTCAAACACAATCGGCTCAGTCATGAGCATTCTGACTAGTGGCGCCGAATGACCAACTGCTGCCCTAACCCCATGTGTTGCTCCCTCAATCCACCTTCGAGGCTGTTTCAGAGACATGCTGCTGTCCCTACGCTATGTGTTGCTCTCGTAATTCACGGCCAATGCTGTTACAAGGATATACTGCTGTCCCTACCCAATGTGTTGTTCCCTCAATCCACCCACGATGCGGTTACAGGGATGTACTGCTGCCACTAACCCATGTATTATGCCCTCCATCCACCCCTCGACGCTGTGACAGAGATGGGGGACCTTCTCATTCAGCCAGTCATTATCGTTACCATGAGACTGGAGGAGACCATTCTGCCTATTTAACGAGTTACAGAGGAAAATAGAACTAATCATTTTAGCTCATTGAGTACATTTTACTGCTCAGGAGGCCATTTAAACTGCGTGAGCTGCTACACAGGAAGCTGTTACTAACAGGAAATAGAGTAGAGATAAATGCTTATTTTCATATTACAAAGCAGTGCCTCAGAAATCACTATGGGATCATCAACGATCAATATCTGTGTCAAAGATCTGGAGGAAGGGACTGAATATATCAAACAGCATCCAGGGAACAGGAGAATCGACGTTTCGGGCATAATCCCTTCTTCAGGAATGAGGAAAGTTTTTCCAGCAGGCTAAGATAAAAGGTAGGGAGGAGGGACTTGGGGGAGTGGCGTCGGAAATGTGATAGGTGGAAAGAGGTCAAGGTGAGGGTGATAGGTCAGACTGGGGTGGGGGCGGAGAGGTCAGGAAGAAGATTGCAGGTTAGGAAAGCGGTGCTGAGATCGATGGATTTGACTGAAACAAGGTGGGGGAGGGGAAATGAGGAAACTGGTGAAATCCGAGTTCATCCCTTGTGGTTGGAGGGTTCCTAGGCGGAAGATGAGGCGCTCTTCCTCCAACCGTCGTGTTGTTGTGGTCTGGCGATGGAGGAGTCCAAAGACCTGCACATCCTTGGTGGAGTGGGAGGGGGAGTTGAAGTGTTGGGCCACAGGGTGGTTGGGTTGGTTGGTCCGGGTGTCCCAGAGGTGTTCTCTGAAACGCTCCGCAAGTAGGCGGCCTGTCTCCCCAATATAGAGGAGGCCACATCGGTGTGTGTGTGTGTGTCCCTCCCTCGCTGTGTATGTGTGTCCCTCCCTCGCTGTGTGTGTGTGTGATCCCTCCCTCGCTGTGCGTGTGTGTCCCTCCCTCGCTGTGTGCGTTTGTGTCCATACCTCGCTGTGTGTGTGTGTGTGTGTGTGTGACTCCCTCGCTGTGTGTGCGTGTGTGTGTGTGCGCATCACTCCCTCGCTCTGTGTGTGTGTGTCCCTCCCTCGCTGTTTGTGTGTGTGTGTGCGTGCCCCTCCCACGTTATGTGTGCGTGTTCCGCCCACGCTGTGTGCGTGGCCCTCCCTCGCTGTTTGTGTGCCCGTGGCCCTCCCTCACTGTGTGCATGTGTTTCCCGCTCGTTGCGTGTGCGCATGTCCCTGTCTTGCTCTGTGTGTGTGTTTGTGTGTGTCCCTCCCTCACTGTGTGTGCATGTCCCTGCCTGGCTGTGTGATCGTGTCCCTCTCTCGCTGTGTGTGTCTGTAATTTTGTGCTTGGTCATGCGCATGTACCTCCCTCACTGTGTGTGCGTGTCCCCCTCTTGCTGTGAGTCGGTGTGTCCCTGTTGTAGTATATGTGTATCCCTCTTGCAGTGTATGTGAATGTCCTTCCCTCGCTGTGTGTCTGCGTGTATCCCCTTAAATGTGTGTATTTGTGCGTGTCTCTCCCTCGCTTTGTGTGTGTGTGTGTGTGTGTCCCTCCCTTGCTCTTTGTGTATATCCCCCTCACTGTGTGTGCTCATTTCCCCTTGCTGTGTGAGTGCATGACCCCCTTGCTGTGTGTGCGTGTGTCCCTCCATCGCCGTGTCTGTGCTTGTCCCGTCTCGCTGTGTGTGTTTGTGTATGTTCCTCCCTCGCTGTGTGTGTGCGTGTCCCTCCATCGCTGTGTGTGTGCATGTCCCTATCTTGCTGCGAGTCTCAGCAAGCCTTTCGCTCACTGTGTGTGCCCCTCGCTCGCTGTGTGTGTGTGTGTCTTCCTCGTTGTGTGTGTGTACGTGTCACGCCGTCACAGTATGTGTTTGTGTGTCGCCCCTTCACAGCGTGTCCCTCACTCGCTGTTTGTGTGTATATGTCACTCCCTCGCGTTTTGTGTATGTGTCTCCGTCTTGCAGAGTGTGTGCATGTCTCACACTCGCTCTGTATGTGTACGTGCGTGTTCGTCCCCCACTGTGAGTGTGTGTTTCCCCCTCGTGCTGTGATAATGTGTCCCTCTTGATGTGAATGTGAGTGTCACTCCCTCACTGTGTGTCTGCGTGTAATCCCCCTAACTGTGTGTATGTGTGTGTGTGTCCTTCCCTCGCTTTGTGTGTGTGTCCCTCCCTCGTTGTGTGTGTGTCCCTCCCTCGCTGTGTGTGTCTGTGTCCTTCCAAAGCTGTGTTTCTGTGTCCCTCCCTCGCTGTGTGTGTGTGTCCCACACTCGCTGTTTGTGTCCCTCCCACGTTGTGTGTGTGTGTCCCTCCCTTGCTATGTGTGTGTGTCTCCCTCCAACGCTGTTTGTGTGTCCCTCCCACGCTGTGTGTGTGTCCCTAACTCGTTGTGTGTGTGTGTGCCTCCCTTGTTGTGTGTGTCCCTCCCTCGCTGTGTGTGTTCCTCCCTCGCTGTGTGTGTGTGTGCGCGTGTGTGTCCCTGCCTCGCTGTGTGTGTGTCCTTCCCTCGCTGTATGTGTGTGTGTGTGTGTGTGTGTGAGTGTGTGTGTGTCCCTCCCTCGTTCTGTGTGTGCGTGTGTGTCCCTCTCTCGCTCTGTGTATGTATGTGTCGCTCCCTCGCTCTGTGTGTGGGTGTGTGTGTCCCGCTTGCTGTGCGTGTGTGTGCATGTGCATGTGTCGCCCCCTCGCTCTCTGTGTGTGTGCGAGTGTGTCCCTCCTTCGCTCTGTGTGTGTGTGTGTGTGTGTGTGTGTGCGCTCGTGCGCGCATGCGGTCCCACCCTTGCTGTCTGTATGTGTGCGTGTCACCCCTCACTGTGTATGCGTGAGTTCCCCCCTTGCTTTGTGTGTGTGCGTGGCCCACCCTCGCAGTGTGTGCATGTGTCGCCCCCTCGCTATGTGTACGTGTGTGTGTGTCTCCCTCGCTCACTCACTGTGTGGTCCCACCCTTAATGTCTAAGTGTGTGCGTGTACCTCTCTCGCTTTGTTGCTTTGTTTTTGTGCTTGCGCATGCGCCTGTCCCTCCCTCGCTGTGGGTGCGTGTCCCCCTCTTGCTGTGAATATGTGTGTCCCTCTTGCAGTGTATGTGAGTGTCCCGCCCTCGCTGTGTATGTGTGTGTGTGTCCCTACCTCGCTGTGAGATTGTGTCTCTCCCGCGCTGTGCGATTGTGTGTCCCTCCCTCGCTGCGTGTATGTGCGTGTGTGTCCCACCCTTGCTGTGTGCGTGTGTGTCCCTCCCTCGCTGTGTGTGTGTGTCCCTCCCTCGCTGTGCATGTGTGTGTCCCTCCCTCACTGTGTGTGTGTGTATGTCCCTCCCTCGCTGTGTATGTGTGTGATGCCTCCCTCGCTGTGTGTGTGTGTCCCTCCCTCGCTGTGTGCGTTTGTGTCCCTAACTCGATGTGTGTGTGTGTGCGTCCCTCCCTCGCTGTTTGTGTGTGTGTTTCACTCCCTCGCTCTGTGTGTTTGTGTGTGCGTGCCCCTCCCACATTGTGTGTGTGCGTGTCCCTCCCACACTGTGTGCGTGGCCCTCCCTCGCTATGTGTGTGCCCGTGGCCCTCCCTCACTGTGTGCATGTGAATCCCCCTTGTTGGGTGTGCGCCTGTCCCTGTCTTGCTCTGTGCGTGTGTTTGTGTTTGTGTGTGTCCCTCCCTCACTGTGTGTGCATGTCTGTTCCTGGCTGTGTGTTCGTGTCCCTCTCTCGCTGTGTGTGTCTGTAATTTTGTGCTTGGTCATGCACATGTACCACCCTCGCTGTGTGTGCGTGCCCCTTTCTTGCTGTGAGTCGGTGTGTCCCTGTTGTAGTGTATGTGTATCCCTCTTGCAGTGTATGTGAATGTCCATCCCTCGCTGTGTGTGTGTGTGTGTGTGAGTATGTGTGTCCCTCCCTCACTGTGTGTCTGCGTGTATTCCCTTAAATGGGTGTATGTGTGCGTGTCTCTGCCTCGTTTTGTGTGTGTGTGTGTGTGTGTGTGTGTGTGCGTGTGTGTGTGTGTGTATACCCCTCCCTTGCTCTTAGTGTATATCCCACTCACTGTGTGTGCTCATCTCCCCTTGCTGTGGGAGTGCATGACCCCCTTGCTGTGTGTGCGTGTGTCCCTCCATCGCCGTGTCTGTGCTTGTCCTTTCTCGCTGTGTGTGTTTGTGTATGTCGCTCCCTCACTGTTTGTGGGCGTGTTCCTCCCTCGCAGTATGTGTACATGTCCTTCCCCTGCTGTGTATGAGCGTGCCCCTCCCTCGCTGTGTGTGTGCATGTCCCTATCTTGCTGCGAGTCTCAGCAAGCCTTTCGCTCACTGTGTGTGCCCCTCGCTCGCTGTGTGTGTGTGTGTGTCCCTTCCTCGTTGTGTGTGTACGTGTCACGCCGTCACAGTATGTGTTTGTGTGTCGCCCCTTCACAGCGTGTCCCTCACTCGCTGTTTGTGTGTATATGTCACTCCCTCGCGTTTTGTGTATGTATCTCTCTTTTGCTGTGTGTGTGCATGTCTCACCCTTGCTCTGTATGTGTACGTGCGTTTTCGTCCCTCACTGTGAGTGTGTGTTTCTCCCTCGTGCTGTGATAAAATGTCCCTCTTGATGTGTATGTGAGTGTCACTCCCTCACTGTGTGTCTTTGTGTCCCTCCCTCGCTGCATGTCTGCGTGTATCCCGCTAACTGTGTGTATGTGTGTGTGTCCCTCCCTCGCTTTGTGTGTGTGTGTCCCTCCCTCGTTGTGTGTGTGTCGCTCCCTCGCTGTGTGTGTCTGTGTCCTTCCCAAGCTGTGTTTCTGTGTCCCTCCCTCGCTGTGTGTGTATCCCTCCCTCGCTGGGTGTGTGTGTGTCCCTCCCACTTGGTGTGTGTATCTTTTTTCCTCCCTCGTTGTGTGTGTGTGTGTGTGTGTGTGTGTGTGTGTGTCTCCCACGGTGTGTGTGTCCCTTCCTCGTTGTGTGTGCGTGTGTGTCCCTCCCTTGCTACGTGTGTGTGTCCCTCCCACGCTGTGTGTGTGTGTCCCTCCCTTTTTGTGTGTGTGTGTCCCTCCCTCGCTGTGTGTGTCCCTCCCTCGCTGTGTGTGTGTTTCCCTCCCTCGCTGTGTATTTGTGTGTCCCGCCCTCGCTGTTTGTGTGCGTGTGTCCCTCCCTCGCTCTGTGTGTGCGTGTGTGTGTGTGTGCCCCTCCCTCGCTGTGTGTGTGTGTCACTCCCTTGCTATGTGTGTGTGTGTCCCTCCCACACTGTGTGTGTGTCCCTCCCTCGTTGTGTGTGTGTGTCCCTCCCTCGTTGTGTGTGTGTGTGTGGGTGTGTGTGTCACTCCCACGCTGTCTGTGTGTGTGTGCCCCTCCCTCGCTGTGTGTGTGTGTGTGTGTGTGTGCCACTCCCTTGCTACGTGTGTGTGTGTGTCCCTCCCTCGCTGTGTGCGTGCATGTCCCTCCCTCGCTCTGTGTGTGTGTGTGTGTGTGTGTGTGTGTGTGTGTGTGCCCCTCCCTCGCTGTGTGTGTGTGTCACTCCCTCGTTGTGTGTGTGTCCCTCCCTCGCTGTGTGTGTCTATGTCCCTCCCAAGCTGTGTTTCTGTGTCCCTCCCTCTCGGTGTGTGTGTCCCTCCCTCGCTGTGTGTGTGTCCCTCCCACTTTGTGTGTGTGTGTTTTTTCCACCCTCGTTTTGTGTGTGTGTGTGTGTGTGTCTCCCACGGTGTGTGTGTATGTCCCTCCCACGCTGTTTGTGTGTGTCCCTCCCTTGCTACGTGTGTGTCCCTCCCACGCTGTGTGTGTGTGTCCCTCCCTTGTTGTGTGTGTGTGTCCCTCCCTCGCTGTGTGTGTCCCTCCCTCGCTGTGTGTGTGTGTGTGTATGTCTGCCCCGCCCTCGCTGGGTGTGTGTGTCATTCCCATGCTATGTGTGTGTGTCCCTCCCACGCTGTGTGTGTGTGTCCCTCCCTCGTTGTGTGTGTGTGTTCCTTCCTCGTTTTGTGTGTGTGTGTGTGTCCCTCCCTCGCAGTGTGTGTGTGTGCCCCTCCCTCGCTGTGTGTGTGTGTGTGCGTGTCACTCCCTTGCTACGTGTGTGTGTGTGTGTCCCTCCCTCGCTGTGTGTGAGTGCCACTCCCTTGCTATATGTGTGTGTCCCTCATACGCTTTGTGTGTGTCCCTCCCTCGTTGTGTGTGTGTGTCCCTCCCTCGTTGTGTGTGTGTGTCACTCCCTTGCCATGTGTGTGTGTCCCTCCCACGCTGTGTGTGTGTCCCTCCCTCGTTGTGTGTGTGTGTCCCTCCCTCGTTGTGTGTGTGTCCCTCCCTCGTTGTGTGTGTGTGTGTGTCCCTCCCTCGCTGTGTGTGTGTGAGTGTGTCCCTCACTCGCTGTGTGTGTGTGTGTGTGTGTGTGTGCCCCTCCCTCGCTGTGTGTGTGTGTGTGTGTGTGTGTGTGTCACTCCCTTGCTACGTATGTGTGTGTGTGTGTCCCTCCCTCACTGTGTACTTGTGTGTCCCTCCCTCGGTGTGGGTGTGTGTGTGTGCGTGTGTGTCCCTTCTTGCTGTGTGTGTGTCCCTCCCTCGCTGTGTTTGTAGTTGTCCCTCCCTCGCTGTGTGTGTGTGTGCGCGTGAGTGTCCCTCCCTCGCTGTGCGCGTGTGTGTCCCTCCCTCGCTCTGTGTGTGTGTTCTTCCCTCGCTGTGTGTGAGTGTGTCCCTCCCTCGCTGCGTGTGTGTGTGTCCCTCCCTCGCTCTGTGTGTGTGTGTGTGTGTTTATGCATGTGTAACGCTCCTTTGCTGTGTGTGTTTGTGTCCATCCCTCGCTGTGTGTGCGCGTGACCCGCCCTCGCTGTGTGTGTGTGTGTGTGTGCCCCTCCCTCGCTGTGTGTGTGTGTCACTCCCTTGCTATGTGTGTGTGTGTCCCTCCCACACTGTGTGTGTGTCCCTCCCTCGTTGTGTGTGTGTGTCCCTCCCTCGTTGTGTGTGTGTGTGGGTGTGTGTGTCACTCCCACGCTGTCTGTGTGTGTGTGCCCCGCCCTCGCTGGGTGTGTGTGTCATTCCCATGCTATGTGTGTGTGTCCCTCCCACGCTGTGTGTGTGTGTCCCTCCCTCGTTGTGTGTGTGTGTTCCTTCCTCGTTTTGTGTGTGTGTGTGTGTCCCTCCCTCGCAGTGTGTGTGTGTGTGCCCCTCCCTCGCTGTGTGTGTGTGTGCGTGTCACTCCCTTGCTACGTGTGTGTGTGTGTGTCCCTCCCTCGCTGTGTGTGAGTGCCACTCCCTTGCTATGTGTGTGTGTCCCTCCTACGCTGTGTGTGTGTCCCTCCCTCGTTGTGTGTGTGTGTCCCTCCCTCGTTGTGTGTGTGTGTCACTCCCTTGCCATGTGTGTGTGTCCCTCCCACGCTGTGTGTGTGTCCCTCCCTCGTTGTGTGTGTGTGTCCCTCCCTCGTTGTGTGTGTGTCCCTCCCTCGTTGTGTGTGTGTGTGTGCCCCTCCCTCGCTGTGTGTGTGTGAGTGTGTCCCTCACTCGCTGTGTGTGTGTGTGTGTGTGTGTGCCCCTCCCTCGCTGTGTGTGTGTGTGTGTGTGTGTGTGTGTCACTCCCTTGCTACGTATGTGTGTGTGTGTGTCCCTCCCTCACTGTGTACTTGTGTGTCCCTCCCTCGGTGTGGGTGTGTGTGTGTGCGTGTGTGTCCCTTCTTGCTGTGTGTGTGTCCCTCCCTCGC